>NW_028277176.1:3945138-4248611 GCF_051122295.1 Plectrocnemia conspersa | reverse complement strand
TCCTGATTAAAAAACTTAGTTTTAAACAAATTAAATCTACTTAACGCAGTATTTAGAATTATAATCAAATACAAAAAAGCAACTAATTAATATTTTGTCAATTTAAAAAAAATACAAAAAACCGTCGCGATTTTATTACCTAAAATTAAACTAATTGTTAAAACAATTTATAACGCGATTTTAAGCAATATTTAATTTTATAAGTATTTTGTCAAAGTAAAAGTGTTAATAAAAAAATAAAATCGACGATTACAAAAAATATGTATATTGAAATATTTAATCAAATATTTAATACATAGTTAAAAATAAAAAATAATGCATAATAAAGTGGGAAATTTTTAAGTAAAAATTAAGTTGTCTTATTGTTTTTTTTTAATTATCACAAAACTACTAATTTTGTCTAAAAATACTAAAAATAAAAACTTTTGTATATATTTTCATATTATCATATCTCAATTTTTCTATTAAAAACATCGCAAATCACAAAAAATAATTCTAAAATAAAATAAAATATTATTTTAAAATTTTTTGATCTAGTAAAAAATATTTTATTTAAAAATGACTAAATGTAAAAACGAGATTTTATTATTTTTAAAAAATACGTTTTTGTAGTTTTTTTTTTAAATTAATACGTAATTATGATAAAATATGTATTTGATCTGTATGGCAGAAATTTCGAAATATATAATTCAATTACAATTGCTTTAAGACGGTATAGATAATTGTAAATAATAGCAGTTCATTCAGTGTACACTGTTGATATATGTTTATTTTTAAATAGGAAAAGATGCTTTGATTCTGTCTGAATTAAAATGCGTGGGAGAATCACTTTTGGTCTTTGGCACCATAAAACCTACGTTAGACTATTAACTATCTGTAGAGGATATTTTTAATCACTCTGAAGCGACTATTAAACGTATAGACGGACATATAAGGGTATGTGTAGAAAATAATTAAGATCGCTATATATAATAATACAAACATATACATAGGTGTATATTTGCTAGTAATACCTATAATGAAATTAAAATTTAATATTTTTAATATATAAAAAGCAAATGTTTAAAATGAAAGGTGAAATAGGTCGAGTAATAGGGTCGGTTGGTTATTTATGACGATCAGGGTCGGTGGTTCGAATTCCGGCACCGACCAAACGAATCTACGGTTTAAACGTTTTCAATTGACTAATAGTTTGTGCCCAAAGTCGATTATTTATCAAAAAGGTTATTCCACAAGATAATTTAAATTGTAAATTTTTTATTTGCAATACTTTTATTGTGAAATATAAATTGAGTGCATGAGTTTTTTGTATTGTTTTATTTGATTGAATGTAAAATGATTTAATTAAATAAAATTTTATTAACAAGGGTATGGAGATATTGAATATTAATTTAACCTATATTAAACGAGCAATAAAAAGTGTATTATAGCAGTTCGACGAATAAAAAATCGTAAAAAAATACATATCATATTGAATCGTAGTCGATTTAATATAACATTTTCGCTTACGTTTTCAATATATATTATATAAATTATACGATTCAGCTGTAAAAAGGCGGTCGTATAAATTTTACAGCTCGAGATACGATTTAGAAGCAGGAGCGGAAAAAAATTCACTATCAAAGACAGACGTAATAACCGCGTAATGCCTTTTGTTCGGGCAGCTAACGTTCTCGTAACTTAAACATAAAACAAATTCGCCAAACTTTTAACTGACGCTCGTAAAATCATTATTATTGTACAAAGAAAAATCGTGAGAAACAAAAACATACAAGACCATGCGTAGATGGTTATGGGGAAGCTGCGGAAAAAATATCACGGTGTTAAATTTTCCTCCCTCGCCCCAGTATCAATTATATTTTAGCGACCATATTTTTTTTGTGCAGAGTTTGTGCCTTTGAATATCTTGGTGTAATAATTTAAATTGCATAAAACATACATTATTTTCATGATCAAATAATAATCGCACAGACTCTATATGACATAATATTTAATTAAAATTTCAATATGCATAAAATATTGTGTAATGTATGTATATAAAAAATATCATAAAAGCGTACATACGATTTTATTATAATGAGTAAATTAAAATATGCACAGTAGCGGCGTAAAAAAAAAACATTTCACTTTTTGGAAGCATAAATAAGTTATAATCATTTGCTGGATTAATTTATAAATAATGTTTTCGAAAAAATAAATTCCTCAATCTATGGATTATAACAAATCTTCAGTTCTAAGACTTTAAAAAAAATATGTTCAAAAAAAAATCTCTAGTTAAATACGAAATATTATGATTTCAAAGGTGATGCGTTTTTTGTATGCTACTGTATATACAACAGTACCGAATAATTTATTTTAATGTATGTACACATGTACTTATAGTATTGTAAAAAAAACTATTATAGATACGTTTTATGCGTTCGAGAGTTCGACATTACGCGATTTGATTGATTACGTCAAAGTTGAATAACACTAATGCATACTTTCTAGCGTAACAGTTATTTTTTTCGACTGGACCGAAAACCGGTTACGGATCGATCGAAACTATATACGTATAAGAAGCGTATCTAATTTTTATATGTGTAGTATATAACGCGCATACCATCTTAGCAGATAATGCTTAGAAGTCGGACATCGCGCGTATAATTAGTACGATGTTTGGGTGGAGTGATTAAATAAATACTCGAGAGAAAGCACATAACATACACAGGCGTGCGAGAGATGAGAATAAAAAAAATACGAAACAAGCCCGTAGGAAAGGAACAGACATGTCATTATAAAATACAGGTTTGGCAGATTGGACATGGTCTGAGAACCCGCCTGAGAAATGAGGGTAATTAAATAGATAAACCAATATTTACGTTTGTCAAACCCGGACGTAACTTTATAGTTAGATAAAAATAGAAAGCGCCCTTTGATGGACCCCTATCGTACTTTATTGATCACAAAAAAGGATTTTAACGTGTAAGATGATTCTCACACGTTAAAATCCTAAGTAACTCTTACTAGAAATTGTATAATGTATAAGTAAATCGAGGACATTTTCAGGCGCATAGAAGATCATGACCCTCATTAACGAATATCTTTCATATAAATAGGTTCGATTATTTTTTCGAGATGCTCCTATTACGATCGTTATAGAGATAGAGCTTAAAAATAATTATACCAATTATTTAAAACCGATCGTGATAAATTTAGATAATGATGCTCCGAAACACAAGTTAGATGGATAGCTCGGGGCGCTTCGAGTGTAAATCCGACTCTGGGGTCGAATCAAATTTAAACATCGTATTGAAAGCTTGCAAAGATTAAAACAATTCTCAACGTGTTTTATATAATGTAATGTAATGCAAAAGCCTCGGAGAGTTGCGGAATTGACTTAGGAAGAAAGTTTCGCTTAGCAGCAAAAGTTTTCTTTTGAAATTGTTTCCAGATTTTTTCGCCTTTGTTGTTTTTGTATTCTTTACAAAGACGTTTTGTATATGATACAAGGTAAGTGTGACACGGTGTATGATTATGTGTATGAACGAGTATACAAAAACATTTTAAAATAAATACACGTACTTGATATATATACTAGAAAATCTTTTAACCGCATGATAAATACTAATATGTATGCGGTAATTAATCATATTAGTGATAATACCGCGATTAGATTAGCTGTTGCCTTGAAACTAATATTTTTTATCTAATAATTAATTAAATCTCCAGTGCACACATTGATTCAATTATGAAAAAAATACATACATATATATAATAGATTTAGAGAAGGCTAATGAAAAGTTGAGCAATTAATCTAATGAGATAATTTAGAAAATTGTGGGCAATAATGTTTGTCAACATACTTTGGTATACTGTATTTTAAATATATTCTCAGCAGTTGCTCACTCACTGGAATTTTTATTTTATGATGATTCGATATTCAAATTAATCTAAAAGGTAATTAAGATGCGTAGTGAAGATTGGCTTCAGTACATCGTTTTTTAAATTGCATGTTGTAATATTTTTTAGAAAATCAAATCTACAAATGATCTCTGCGTTTTGTTTAATGAACGATTTTTTTATATATAACAATAAAAACAGGCCAAACTTAATAATAAAAGTAACTTACCCCACTTTTACTCTGACGTTTCAAAATATGATGAGAAGATCATTCAGATCTTAATGAAAACGAATTACATAGCTTGAAGTCTCTTTACCTGAAAATAAAAAAAAAACAGCTTAATAACTATGTATTAGAATAATAAACGGAAATTAAAATAAATATTACAAAAATGATATTTGTATCTGAAAAATTGTGGATAATTTTCATATGAATATCTAAGCTAAGTAATTGTGTTTCATTGTGAAATGTTTCAAACAAAAATATGTTATTATTTATTTGTAGTTTTAAATGATACTAATGCCTGCACTGCACTTTTTAAGTTGTCCGAACCGAAGTTACAACTGAAGTCGGCCGAGACCTACAATTTCGAGTAAGCTACCACACTCGCAAATTTCATATGCCGTCCGGACGGCGGCCGTGATTGACGTCAGGACGGCGGCTTCTGTCACGTACAATGTGCCAAATAATCGCAATTTTTAAATTGTCATATTATTAAAATTACGCTACTGATAATTATAAAAGTTTTTGTGGGCACTCACCAATACAATATCAGTGAAAACTTTTCGGTCGTAAATATTCAATTTACGCAAAATCTTTGTCGGCTTTTGAAAAATGCCATAAGGCATAAAAATGATACTTCAGAATACGAACACCACATCTGTGACTATCCTAGAATTTGTCATCATCGATTCTAAATAAGAATTCGTTATGGTGTTACATTTATATAAACCGATCTAGGAAAATACATAAGGATATTCGAAACGATTTTTTTTAATACAATCAAGTACCACTAATTATTTAATTTTATATGAAAAAAAATATAATAACGATATCTGTTAGAAGAATATACTATCAAAAATATAATTAATCCCTTTTGGTGCCTTTAAATATTCAAAGATGTCAGTAAGAGTCTGTTGAAGTCCCCGATAAGCATGTGGTATTATAACTTGACCACATGACCACGATGCAGCGCTCGACATGCGTGTTAACCATAGGACGCATACGCGCATTCTGAAATTGAAGCGGGTTACTCGTTCTATCTCAGTTTGCGAAACACCATATCATTATCTCTCACTTTCGTCACTTAACACGCGAGAGAGCGAAAGGGGAAGTATCGCACCACTCGCGCTCAAAAGAGCAGCTCCGACTTCGGTCCTTTTGCCGACAATGTTCGGAAGCGCTCGAAGTTGGCCAAGTCGACTGAATTACCCCAACTTTACCTCCCGTTCTCGGTAACCTCGAACAACTTCCGAGAGATTTTAGAGCGGGCAGAACCGAACTCGACCGAAGTAACCCACTATATTCTCCGTCCTTGGCCAACCTTGGCCAATTTCCAGAGAGTGTAGTGCAGGCATAACACTTTTCAGTTCAATATCATAGTTATAAATTGCCATTTTAGAAATTTTACGCTACTATAGACACAGTTAGCACGTAGTTGTGAAGACTCTAGGCTGACTCTATACGGAATATTAAAGACGGATAATGTCTTAAATTTTAGTTTAGACTTCTACCTGACCCTTTGAAGAGGTCTCTGTTAATATAGCTATAGAGCCTGCACCGAACTCGATCGAAGTAACCCACTATATTCTCGGTCCTTGGCCAACTTGGCCAATTTCCAGAGAGTGTAGTGCAGACATTAGACCCGAGATCTATCTTCCAGTGTTTTTCTTATCATTTGTTTGAAATTATCGTTAGAATGACCTCAGGATAAAATAAATTGCCGATTGCACATAATAAATGAATCATTAAATGGACTTCACACTTGATTTGTATACAATCTAGAATGTATACAAATCAAACATTAATTTTAAGTTAAGCTCTGCATGTTTTAAAACCTCGATAATGTCACATTTGATGACATCCCAGTCTTTTAGGCAGAGTATGCGTAAATTCATATTTTTTTTTTTATATAAATAATTCATGCCGCTGTCGAGACGAATGAGTTACAGGTGTAATACCGCAGAGGCTTTTGTAATTACAACGACGGGGAGTGAAACTCAAGTTTTGGTGGACCGCCCAAAGTACCATATAGCAAAACTCGTCTGAAGCGCCCAGGGCGAATCAGGTGAAATCTGCCCTGATCTGAGCAAACACTATCTAAAGAAACACATGTGATACAATATATAATATATATAAAGATATTTACTAAATATATATAATTAGTTTTGAAGCACTTTCATGCTAATATGATTTACATACGTTCATATAAATTATGCTAAACTTGATTTGCATCTCTGGGTTGTTTGTAATATATATTAATTGTAAACCAATTAGAGTGAAGTTAACAGTCGGGTTAATACTACATGTATAATGTTATAATTGATGTATCAAAAGTCAAGATTGTGAAAGTTAAAATAATTATGAAAGTTAAGATTAAAATGAGCTGTTTACGTATTTGCCTAATGTTTAGATAGAGATACCTTAAGAAGCATCGTTTTATATAAATTAGCGAGGTATATTACTGAATTGTATGTAAGTGATGATGACAATTCTGAAGAGGAAGTCATTACCATTGTTCGCAAAATGTGTGCCATTCCCTCGATGACCTAATCTTTCAACCAGAGGTGGAGTTTCTTTGGCGTATGCAATTTGGGTCGAAAGTGCTAATTTCAAAAACGACCCAAGCGACTAAATAGCAGCGCCCTGGGCACATAAATCAGGGCGATTTATTATAAGAATATTCGTTATTTATCGCCGTGGAACAAGTTGCGCGACCCCCAGACAGTAAGTAACAGAAAATATTACAACAGCAACGTTGTCATTGTTGTCCGTGACCGCACGCCATATTAATTTACATAACCCCACTCCTGTGTGGGAGGGGGGTAAGGATAGGGCTGGTTCTTTGTTCCGTGTTGTGGAACGCTAAAAAGGCTATTTAACGGCTAAAATTTTCGAGGAAAATGATCCGGCGATAATAATCGTGAAAATTATTTTCCAAAGAATGTCGGCGTGAATCATTTCTAGTGAAAGTTTTTTTTACTTTTTAAAATTAACTCTTATATCATCGATAGAATTTTTATACATATATATAATTTCCATTACATGAGCCTCAATTCAACATTGAATCTACCATTATATATTTACATTGCTGACGTACCTCAAACAGTATATTCTCAAAATAATATCCACAGATTCGATATAAATTCATGATGTTTTATTGGCACGTTACCACACGTTTGTTTTTTCGGGCGAACTTTGAATTTATTTATTTTGCTAAAAGAAAACTTAGAAGGCTAACTTTTATTCAGATTAGATACATTTTTATTATTATCCTATAGCTGTTCGACTCTGTCTTGCGTTACGTGATATCAATTTGTTACGCGGATAACGGAGGAAATTATTTTCAAAGGAGCAACAACACAATGTAGCGTTTTCCCTTCTTTCTTTCTTTATGGATTAATGTATTATGGTACAACCGGTGATAAATGGACATTGGAAAGCGCCGCATCAAACGGAAAAGCACACAAATTATAATTGTAGGATTTTTTCGTCGAACGTCTAACTTGGCGATGGTCCAGAATTTATAAAAAGCGATACATTTTATAAAATTATTTATGTACATACACTTAATCCGATGCAAAGATATACAATCTGTTTTATTTATTGGTCTGAAAGTATTTATTTATAGTTGAAAAATCAGCTTTTCAGCGACATGTTTACTTTGACAAAATACATAAAAAATCATTTATATGTTCAATGATAGCTATGTTACAATCTGAGCTTTTAATAAATATTCCATGTATGTTAAAAAATAAAGTTGAAAGCGAGAAAAAAACCCACTCACACAATGAACGACTGCAATAATTTTAAAAGACGTCGTTTTTGAGAAATGAATTTTACGGGAGCGTCGAAAAAATAATGGATTTCTTTCCGGTCTCCGGTCGCAAAATTCTGCGGCGCAATAAATCAAACCGCAGAGTTTTCGGATACGGGAAGAGCGTATATTTGTAGTTGCAAATTTTATCCGGAAATTCCCCTGCGGACTATCGGTGTAACGAAGGTTCATTTAGATGGCAAACGGAGCTTCTCTGGAGTACCGAAATATCCCATGGATCGTCCGCATTCCCGAAATCAGCGGCAGTAAACCAATCGGGGGGAAACACTCGAAAATGAACATCTAATTATTTGAAGGACCCTCGATTAGGTTCGTCAACCCTTTAGCGGACACTTTGGGAGATTGAAAATTTACTCAATGCGAGGTAAATTTCTGGTGAACCATTTGTCAGCCACGCTAAGGTACTTATTTGATTAGCTAAGTATTTGCTTCTTAAAAGGATTTAGTTCACATTTCACGAAGCTTTATCTGCAACCTAAAAATCTCCATGTCGCCTCTAAAGATCAGATTAGTTTTCGGGATACGTAGATATACGTATAGATATACTTAGATACGTAGCTGAACTAGTTTTGACATGAAAAGCGGCTGATTCTAGGTTGCTTTTGCGAACTCACTCGTGTGTTCGGATTCTAAATGTGGAAGTTCAAGAGGAAGTGTATTACGTTTATCTCTGAGATATGGATAATGCTTTCTCTTTCCTACTGCTTTGTGACGGAAACATAATGTTATTGTCTGTTGCGTAAAGGTAATAATTAAAACAGCTGGAGATTTGGCAACACTGTCGCGAGTTTATTTTATAGATACGAAGTTTTAAAATCACTTATTTTGTATATGTTTGCCTTGTTTCTCGTCTCGCGTTTATATATTTTTTTGAGATAAAAGAGGTGCTTGGCCCTTTTCTACTCTTAAACGTCCAGCTAATGCAGTGCTTCAGTAATTGTCTGTTACTTTTTTTATAAGTACTGACTGTTTTTTAAAGGATGCTTTTGCTTTTGATAAAGTGAATATAATCGGCCCAAAATATTCAATAAATACGTCCGTTTTTATAAGTCAAATATTTATAACAATTATAGGTTATAGTATAATTAATTTGGATTAGTTATTACAAGAGGACGATAACCATATTACACTATTATTTGATACATGCAGTTATAAAATATATATTTTCAGTATTCTCAAACTAGATTGAAAACCCCTGCAATGTTAAAAACCCCGGTTGGCCGTTCCAATACATAACAATCTACATATACTTATGAATGTTGACATTTGTTCTTATTATAATATTTAATTGCGAAATTTTGTTTCCGCAATAATCCGGTCGCCATTAATTAATTAGTTATGTTAATTACTTTTAGTGCCAGTTTTTTTTAATTAATAAGTATTTTTAGTCTGTGATCGTAACCATATATATTTTAAATTGTTGTATCTATAGTTTCAGAGGTGTTTATTGTTTCAAATATATCAATACTTCTATAATATTATTTAATGACTTAAATTTAGTATTTATTTAAATAACTATCAATTTGAGTAAAAATGATTTGAAGAAGTTGCCAATGTAAATTTTTGTAAGAATTCTGCAGAAGTATAAGTTTTTTTAAAATCCGTATTAACTGACACTTTTGCAAAAAACTTTCCAAAAACCCTGAATTTTCCGAATTATAATATATATAAAAAGTAGAAAACTTGACTAAAAATATGTATATCTTTATTTTAAAAACGAAGTTCTTAAATAAAATACATATATAAAAAATATATATAACACAAACATATCAAATAAAAAAATAAATTTTAATTAAATTGTAATGCAATGTGTGTGTGTGTAATTTCAGTTAGCGAGTGTACTCGGTCATAGGGAGTTTCGTCCATATCGTAAATACTAAAACGTGCGAGTTAACTCGTTGACATTGAAATTAGATCACATATTTTTGGGGATTCAGCGGTAAGTAACAAACATATCTTTAAGATGGTTTTGAAGAAAATACAGAAGCAAGAGTAATACTAAAAGGAATTTTTGAAAGCACCTAAAATAATAATAATTCTCTCAAAGACAAAATCTTTAATTATAATTCTGTCTAAGACTAAAACGAATTTTATATCATGAATTAAAATAATATGTATTTATAACTAAAAAAAAAAAAAAAATTTTATAAACTGAATTGTTGAATTACTTTCAAATTAAGAATGAATTTGCAGAAACATACGTTTATTATTCTAGCGATTCATACACAACACGGCACATGCGCGTCTAAAGTCCTGCGAAACGTGCCCACAGACCTAGCAGCCGTCAAGAAGCACGTCGCATTCTTACGACCCGCTCTAACGTGCGGAGTGGATATTGTGCTTATAACACGGTACAAAATCGGTCTAAAAACATTCGACTCTACTACACATCGACGCTCAGACTACTGCTTCGCTCCACGGACTGTACGCTTCATTTACCGTCGCAACCAATATATACAATCAAAGTGTGTACATGTACGCTCCATTTTATCACAATGTTTACTAAAAAACATACTGTAAATTATAAGCGTATACATATATACTATATAGTCTGATCTAATTCTCTAAATTAATTTAAATTGTCAGACTTATCCATAGAAGGGTTAAGGATTTAAGACGAAATTGCCCGATCGTAGGGAATAAGTCGAAAGCGGCTCGGACATTGTGCTACTACAAGTGGATGTTGTAACCGGCGATTTGGAGATTAGTCCGCTGATTGAAACGATGACAGTGTCACAAGTCACAAGGAAGGAGGCCAGCCTCTTAATCACGAAATCGTCGAAACTCAATTCGGTCGCATTTTCGAATTGACTCAATTTATTTATGCATGCGTTGCCAAATCGGAGCCGACACACCGTGTAATTTCGAGAGCCATTGTACTACACAAGTATATAAATACATTTATTTAAAAATAGTTCAAATATTAAAAACTTTAGCTTTTCTACTTTTCCTTAAACTTGAGAAGCATTAAATAAATAAAACGTCGATATAAAATACAATACGTATAGGTATTCAATTTCAACGTCATTCTTATGCTCCTTAGGCGAGAGGAACAAAATTGTAAAGATTGTTACATACACGAGATAGAGCTGGAGTTCAATCGACTAACGGTTGATAGTCCGGCGAATACTTTAACTGTGATTGGTTTCGTTTACTGCCTTTTTATTCTTCGACTTTGCCTGGTCGATCTGGGTGATAATCGTACTCTTTTTATTATTATTGAAAGCTAGCTGTACAGCGAGTTGGGTCGCATATTAAATGTGAAAGGTAGTAAAACATTCGCTGATTTAAAGCAAAATTACACTGTACAATAAACCTTCGCCACAAAGATATGAGAACTTGATTTATTATTTCAAATGTCTTTCTTTTAAATAATTAAATCGTAAATAGAAAAAAAAAAACACTTGCTAGAAACCAATGACATATATCACGTTTGTGGTTAAATAAATATCATATATAAATCATAACCATCGGGATATTTCGCATAAAATATATATGTTAGCAAAAACACTTATATATGTATATAACAATTAAAATAATATGTAATAATAAAATACATGTAATATTAAAAATATTATTCGTTGTCCAAAAGACGACGGCGGCCCCTACCAAAGCTCGAGTGTCTTTATAGCAAAAAAAAAAAAAAACAATTAAACCTTTGTCCCGTAACGCAGGGATTATTTTATCATCTATGAGATTTTAAGAAAAAAATTAAATGCTCCTTACAATTAAGATATACATTTTTACTGTTTAAAATATATATTGTTTTAATGTTAAAAGTCTATACGATTATAATAAATCTGCAAGCAAACTATTTTGATCGTATTATAAATAATATGGCACGAATAAAAGTATGTTTAAATTATTCAATGTAAGCATTAGCGTCATACACATATGAGAATATAGACTCACGCACTCACACGTATCCATACGCACGACCAAAATGCGTTGGTCTAGCACAAAATTATGGATTATTTTCAGTGCTTAATGGCAAGAAAATAGATTAAATCATGGCGATGGTTTCAAAAGCAACTGAATTTTGTTTGCAAAAAGCAAGGTAGTACACAATCTATGCAGTATCTAATATATATTACAGTTCCAAAGAAGTTTCTAGTAAATATCATTAGACATTGGGCGACACGTGTATTTTTTTCTTATTTTATTTTTATTTCTATTATTTAGTCTATTTTATTATATTTCTATTTATAGATTTTTAAAGCCTCTATGGATAACTATCATGCTCTAGTTTGCTATAAAAACATGCGGTTTTAAGAGCGCATTATATGATGGGCTTCGCACCGGTGACCCCACTTGGCTGTCCATCATTGATGTGCATAGCGTGGAAAGGGTTAACCCAAAATCAGTGCACACTTTCAAATATGAATCGAGTTCTTTCTTATCTTAATAGAAAAAATGCAAATATAAAGTGTTATTAAACGAAACCACCTACACGTAGCAGTAGCAGTCACTATATTGGGCTTCATAGTAATCAGATTAATTAATTAATTGCGACTTAATTCATTCATATTTTTATCACATAAATTATCAACATTGACACTCAATTAATCTGGGCTAATATCCACCGACAGAACCGCATTAAAAACGCATAAATAAATAAACATGGGCGTATCGTAACTTTCGCGCCGTTACCAAAATGTCAAGGGACCGCACACACACACATAAATCATTCATAAGTGTATCAAATACGACACAATGCCCCTTTGTATGCAAAATGGCGCGCTGCACACACGCGTGGTCGAATTCGAAATTACAATCTAATTCCCCGTTGGTCATTGTTGTCCATCATTGGACAGCCCCAGGGCGCAAGAACTAGGTCCATGAGACAGTTTCGATGTGCTCTGACGTGCCACAGCAACGTGGATCGGCTACTAACTAACCG
This sequence comes from Plectrocnemia conspersa, assembly GCF_051122295.1. Classification (NCBI taxonomy): domain Eukaryota; kingdom Metazoa; phylum Arthropoda; class Insecta; order Trichoptera; family Polycentropodidae; genus Plectrocnemia; species Plectrocnemia conspersa. Next base: position 4,235,771 of record NW_028277176.1, on the reverse strand, counting down.
GTTCTACTATGCTAATCCATGAAGAAAAAAATAGTCTATAATAATAATTTGTCAAGATGTGACTGAGACAGAGCTTAGAATCGTTGCCCTTGTCTTCGCGATATGTCATCTTTAATCCTGACGGAATTTAGATAATCGCAAAGGTTAACCAGTCGATCAGTCGAATTGCGACCTCAAGGCTGACCCATATTCTACGAAATTTTCAAAGGGTTCCATAATCTCACGCGTTGAGAACAATATATTATAAATGATATCATAACAAGATGGTATGAGGAAAATACGGTGAGAATCGATTAGCGAGTCAGGTTTGATTAATTAGAAGTGATTCAAGCATAAATTGTTTTTGGATGTATGAATGAGTGGGAAAATAACATCACCGAAACAAGTAGACAGTAGATGATCTACACACATCTTGTTAATATATTTTTTATGGATTTAAGAAGGTCATTTTTTTCTTAAGACTCAAATACAATATGTTAGCTGTATAAATGAAGACCCTAAGGTAAAAATGTGAGGTTTCAACCATCTGCACAATTTATTATAATTTAGAGATCACTCTAACGACTTTTAACGAGGTTAAAAGTCTCAAAATATCACACGCAGTATTTTCACAACAATGAAAAAAGATCTCGTGACCGAATAATTGCGTATATATTTGAAAATATTGCACGGACAGCTGAAAAAATACTCTTTGCTTGGAAAATATGCATGAACATAATACTATTGTTATTCTATCCTTTAGTTAGCGATCGCCAGAGTGGCCATCTAAACAGTTTTTATTTTTAGGCGTGAACAAATTTTGTAGGTGTGTTCAAAATGAGGTATTTCTGTTATTCTAGAGTCATAGAAAAAGTTACGGAGGCAATAACGCGCACCACTAGCGCAAAAGGTTAACGGCACGTTTAGTTATGGATTGTGCTAAATGTCGCATTTTGGTAATAAATCGCGCAAAATAGCAATAGCAATGGGACGGACTGGTTGGTGAAATCACCTTGAAATTTCGCGTTCGATACATACAATGTTTCAGTGTCGTTATATTTTACGGACGGAATAAAATGTGACATTATTATTTTTTTATTATGGGCGAATCGAATCCGTTCGCGATTCGCACGCGAGATTCGAATCCCATGGATGAAATATTTGCCAAACCGATTGGGGGTTGGAAAATTCATAAGGTATGTATGTATACAAGGCTTTCGCGCTGAGAAAGGGAGCGGTATGGCCAAAATGTTTGAAGATTTAAAACAAAACTTAACGTATATCATAAACAGGGCGAATTCGGGACCTAGGAAAACAATGTTTCCGGGCCATAATATTTTTCTGATAATTAGTCGTGTTTTTTTACTGCTCAGTGTTGCTATATAGTGAATTTCCAGTCCATGTCAAAAACAATATAACCGCTCAATTATCAAGCGTATAAATTAAGATTTTTCATACAGTATTACGAGTGAGAATCTAATAAAGTACATCTAAACCGAATTTTGCCCAATAGGAAAGCGCAAAAAACAATTATCTCTTCTCAGAAGTCAAAAATTCACGTCAAAAGCAATAAAATCGTGTCGTCGTCGTCGCAGTGGGAACGCTCGTTACCGAGCGTTCCCACTGCGACAACGCCAACACGATTTTATTGCTTTTGACGTGAATTTTTGCCTTCTGAGAAGTGATAATTGTTTTTGCGCTTTCCTATTGACCAAAATTCGGTTTAAATATATTTTGATCAGCCCTCTTATATCAGAAGCCCATAGTATCGGTAAGAATAGCTATCATATTATAAAATAAATAGTAAGTGCAGACTCACTATGGAGCAAGTATTAATCAGTATTAATTCTTTCGGATTTTCCCCTGAGAGATTAGTTGGCTTAGTTTGTATTTTGGACTTGACCTAATAAAAGTTGTAAGACAATAATTAGTTTTAGAATTTTCATTAGGTTAGGTTTGGGTTTGACAGCAAATGTACGTTTCGCAACTGCAGCAGCATATTAGCATATTAGCTAAATTATATTTTCACTGGGTAAAAATATATCTTCTAGTGAAAATGTATTTGGACTGTACTAGTAAAAATATAACTTTACAAAAAAATACACATTCACTGTAACATTTATGCATCGGATGTAAATAAATAATGATAAGTATGTAAATATACATATTACTACATAAATAAAAGTTGAAATCATATACTTTTACTAGCACCTGTCAGATAATTTATATTTTTACTGGTAAAAATATATATCTACTGGATTAAAAATATTTTCGGATGAGACATCAGACTGAAATAAAAATGATATATAAATTGTATTCATTATAAGTAAATATATATATCTTTACAACCAACAATTATTGTCGTCTATAATATTGATTATTGTATCACGATTAGGAAAATCTAATTATGTGGATATGTAAAAGTTTAATGTATGTATTAGAGTTTATTTATAAGATCGTGTGCTAGCTATGTTTGTTCGTATATTACTAAAAATAAAATAAATATTAAAATAACGAAGAAAAATAAAGTTTAAATCCTCTGTTTTTTTTTCTACAAACAAATACAAAAAAAATATAAATTAATATAAAATTTTACTAGTGAATACATACTAATATGCATATAAATTATATTTTAGATAAGCTTTTCAATTTTAAAATAAATAAATAAAACATAAGAGAACAATAAGCTTGTCCCTTATATTTTAAAATATATTTTTACAAGCTGTTTCTCCAACATAATTTATTTATGTTATAAATATATTACCACGATTCGTGATACCGTGTCTTCATTCTCGTATACTAATCGAAAATCTCCATTTTCCATCATCACGATAATTACAAATTCCTCAACATCTACACCATAACAAGACGTGATTCCAATATTGTATGAACCGATTAAAAAACTGTTGGCATTCTATCATTGTTCAATCGAATCCGAATCCAATCGTTTCTCGAGTGATAAAAACCGCTCCGCTTCTTCCCACAAAGTCAAATCAAACAAACCCAACAATGGCTAATCCACAAAAACCACCGAATCGATCGCGCAACTTTTCGATCGGACACAAAAAGAGGCTCGTGAGAACGGGCCGTAAATTTACATGCCGTGTACCTAGAGGTATAGAGAGCTACTAGAGCTTTTTGTGATGGGTAAGCATTCAATCCGGTCCCATTTCACGTGGCGGCCGTATAACACATAAAACAAGAGTATGGTTACATGGAATGCGTATCGAAGTGGGCAAGATTGTATGGGTCCCGCGGGCGTGAGGGAGAAACGGGACCGGGATTTCGTTACGCGCCCCGGGCGCTCTTTTTGTGATGCGTCAAAAATTCGTAATAAGCTCGGAATGCGTTATATAATATCACGGCGGCGATATATCATATTTTTGATTGTTCGAACTAAATTTATGGGGTCCAAATTATTTTTTAAATTAAAAAAAAAAAATGGTGCGTAAAATCGGTTATATTAGGAAAAAAGTTCACAGCAATTTGCATACCTAATTACATGCATCTAACAAGATAATTTAATTTTGAAGTTCAAGATAAAGAAAATTAAAATCATTGGTTGAATGCTAATGAAATATATTATCAGAATATATAATATTTATATAAGCTTACGTGTTTTAGCATTATTAACTTATAGCATATGTGATGCTTGGCACATGTATTTATTTTAAGTTTAAATTAAAAAGGCTTATATTTTTTTAGTTAAACAGTTAAATAACCGTCTGTCTTGAAAATCGAATTAAAATATTAGCGATTCAAGCGACTTTTTTGAACTTCAATGAATAACTAAATGATATTCCTATTTCTGACTTCTTAATCAATCTTAGATAATTTGGGGCAAGCTCTGTTTTTATTTTAAATATTTCAATAAAATATTCTAGTAGGGTTAACAAGTGCTCTTTACCTATCAAGCATTTATATATGACTCGGTTTGCATAAATCCGGCAACAATGGAAGTTTTTATAGCATATTTGGCGTTGAAAATAGATCCCGTTTTAGCATATAATATAATAGCTTTGTAAAGGAGATAATACTAATACTCTTTTTAGCCAAGTCACTAAAACGCCACGTCAAGCGACTTATTTGGACTTTGAAGGTGTTGTTTGTGTCGATTTAACGTTGGATTCACTGGAAGCGAGTACAGATATAAATTATATTAGTGAGTATTTTCATATCAGAAATAAGCTATAAAGTCATATTTAGGGATTCATTTTTCTATGGCAGCGTTTCAACTTATATGCAATAAAAAAAACAACGATACACCTCTCCATTATTTTAACCAATTTTACCTATCAAGCATTTATATATGTCTCGGTCTGCATAAATCCGGCAACAATGGAAGTTTTTATAGCATATTTGGCGTTGAAAATAGATCCCGTTTTAGCATATAATGCTTTGTAAAGGAGATAATACTAATACTCTTTTTAGCCAAGCCACTAAAACGCCACTTCAAGCGACTTATTTGGACTTTGAAGGTGTTGTTTGTGTCGATTTAACGTAAGATTCACTGGAAGCAAGTACAGATATGAATTAAGTTAGCGAGTATTTCCCTATAAAAAAAATAGTTCTAAATATGTTATTAAAATATTCTAGCGGTTTTAAAATATGCGTCTTGTGATACATAAATCCGGCAACAATGGAAGTTTTGTCATTATTTGTGCCGTTCACAATATAACGCATTTCAATTCTCAATCATTACTTGCTTCATAAAAGAGATACGTAGCTAATCAATTAACGGTTATTATTTTTAGACAGATCACTAAAACGCATGTAATATATGTTTTGCAATATTTTTTAATGCTAAAAAATTTAAAATAACTCAATTTAATTATTAGCAGAATAAACCGGATATTGGTAACGATCTTATAACATAACTAAAAGCAAATAAACAGTATGTATCTAATGTTATTTGTAAATACTTCAAAAGTAAATATTTATTTAATGATAATATTTGTTGTTGAATTATTTTAAGTCAATAATTAAAGTTGAATATGATGGTAAAATGTATGTTTGATAATAGCAATTAACTGATAAAATAAATTAAAAGATCTCTGATTGGATTATTATGAAATTGTAAGACTAAAAGCGAATAAAAGATAAAGCAATTAAAATCTCTTTAGCTACTTTTAAAAAAGTTTCAAGATCATTAATTTAGGAAAATACTAAGAGTGAAAATAAAATTATAAAAAAAATATACAAAAGTTTCAAAAAACAATTAACTACATTCAATATAAATATTTATAGACTAACAATACTGAGAATCTGTTATCCATGACACGTTTTGACTACTCAATATGTACATATGAATTAATAGTATATTTTATTTTATAGTACACTCGCTGATATACTACTGCTATTTGTAACAAGTGCTGAAACGCGAAACTAATTTCGTATTATTACTGTTCCTTTGAAGTACATCAACAAAATCGCTAAAATTTTGCACTATATTGTTAAACCATACTGCGCCACTTTTCAGCCACTCGTAAACTCTCAGCCATATGAGCATGGGTATGTTTTGTGCGAAAATTATAGAAAAAGTTCTAATCAGATTTTCGCACAGAGCTCCCCTGTTATTGTCGCGCCTTTACACTAATTTTCGGTCCAAACCGAGCTTTTCCGGTTAAATTAGAAAAGTTTTGCCTCCTTTGCGGCGAAGCAATTTTTGTATTATATCCAGTGTGTGTATAGCGAGTGTTGTGTATGCTATTTTGAATATTAGATTTTTCTTAACCCCAACACAACTTGGAGATTGATGGATGGGAAAACGCTGTCCCTATATATGGATGGCGTGAAAAGTTGAGCCGAGATGTTTCATTAATCACGGGTTTGATGTATTTTTATCATATCGAATCAATCTTAAGGATGCAATATTGTAAATATGCTTGTGAGATAAAATTTCATGTGGTATTTCGATTATATAGAGTTAACAGATTGTCACGAGTCATACACGAACGCTCCCTAGTTATAAATCTAATAAATTTCTCCATCTGTTTCAATCTATCTAACGTACAGTTATTGTTCAATTTGTTGTATTAATTTGCGTTTAGCGTTGCTCTCGGCACTTTAGTAATAGTAATTTATATATTTATACAAATCATAGGAAACTGTTAATAGTATTTTACTAGAACGACAATAGCTTATAATTTATTAAAATTTAGAAATACCTAGAAAAGTAAAAAATGTTTAATATATTATATATGGCTATATTTAAATGTATAAGTTAGCACTTTAAAATATTTTATAAACAAAATCACTATAAAACTTATTTTCCATTTCCTAATAATACTAATAAAAATTCTATATATAAATAAAATATTGCGTTTCATTTTTAAAACATGGAAGTGAGAGGAGAATTTAATGCTGTAGCGTCTAATCTGAACTTATTTATCTATAAACATAATATATTCGATTCATACCCCAGTACTATTAACGACCCGCTCCCGACCGTTGAGCAATTTCGCTTGCTTGCCATATTACAAGATACAAAAGAGATTGACAGATGACATTGCATGATAATTGCATACGCCAGTGGCATTAATTTTAATATTTATACTTTAATTTTTATTTTTAGTTGTTAAAAAATTATTAGTATCATATATGTTTTTTTTATAAAAATGTATTTAAAAGTGAAGTTTTAATTATAAATTAAAATTTAGAAACGAACTACGATAATTTTGCAATGTTAAATTATTATTTTATTTATGATGCGAGTGGGAAAGAGCAATAAAAACAGGGTATTGCAAAAAAAAAATTTATGAAATTTTACAAGAAAACACTATTTTCCTAAAAATAGTTTAGATTTGTTGTGGTTTTAGCAATGGCAATGGTTATAAATGGTATAATTAGAAAGCATAAATCAGCATTAAAAGCATCCAGAATTTCACAGTAGTCACACAAGCTTTTAAATAAACGAAAAACCCTTTTCTCCATAAGCGTCTAAAAAAAATCATAGCCTTGCATCGAATAAGCAATGTTTAAAAAATCATAGCATTAGAAATCAGCATTTCATAGCACCCAGAGTTGCACAATAGCCACACAAACTTTCAAAATCTATTAAAAACAGCAAAAACCCTGTTCTTTATAATCGTATAGTAAAAAGCAATAATGGCCTTGAATCGAATCAATATAGTTTGATATATTCTTTGTAATTAACAGGATTGAAGTGGAGCTAAAAAATAACGGACTGGCTTTTAATTTACCTTATCTCCCATTAGCCCAGTCGAATGAGCATTATAAAATATAATAATATATAAAGTAATATCAACCTTATTTTAATTTAAATAAGAGCCACCTTAAATTTAAATTTTTACTAAATGTTAGGAATGGACATGGAGCTAAAAAATAGCGGATTGGCTCTCAATTTGCTTTATCTCCCATTCGCTTAGGCATATTCGTGCGAAATAAAACACGAACCACTACCAATTGAACATTGATATAGATTCTCAAGACACCTGCATTTTTCTGTACACATTTTTGTGAAATACTATATTTTTACTTAAATATTTTTCGATTACATTTTTTTCATATGGAAACATTTCGATTCATATGGAAAATAATTATTTAAATATTTAATAATTAAATAGTTTCAATCGTGTTTATTTATATATTATTTAAATACTATTTTGTCTTAAATTTAAATGTCCTATGGCTTTCCACAAAAAAATTTTGAATGTCATATTCGTTTGACTGCCACATGACAACTAACGTCTAACAAAGAAGCCGTTTCCGCTTTGATCGTCAGTTTTGGTTCAGCCATGTTGTCACTTTGAATCTTTAAGATCTTTGAGACAACTTGACAGCGCCATTGTAACAAACGATTCTTGATCATAAAATCCAGTTATTACACAACTTGTATATACATATAATATATATTTTAACTGTAGCGTTTAGTTAATATTATTGTGAAATAACGCCTGATATACAACATTAGTTAAATAATATTCATACAAAATCGTATCCTACATTTTACGATGAGTTGAAAAGTTTCAGCTCCGATAGCGAACCCTACATTTTTATCTTACAAGCTATGATCGAACGCAGGCTCGAAAATGTTATGAGCGACTGGCCACAGAATGATCCGTGTGAGTAATAAATCAGGGGTTCTCGAGTGGCCCTTTTAAATCGACGGGTAGACGAACTCCAGAGGAGCGGTCGCTTTGTTGAGCACTTTCAATGCGAACCGCACACACTCACACCATACCTAGGTATACTACAATATATAACACATCATGCGTCCTATCGTGATTTATTCGGTTAGATAAAACGTTTTTACGGGATAATCCGCTCGACCGGAACAAACTTATTTTGCTTTGACAAATACGCCAAAGAGTACAAACACACGTACCCGCTAAAAGATGTGTGCTCACTTTTTTTTCCGTCTTTTTCTACAAACTGAAGTGCATTCGCAGACGGCGTTCAGAGATTCCGTTCCCGATAAAGCTGAAACTTAATGTTCGGTGGAAGGTAGAAAAAAATAACTAAAGAAATTAAGGTAGATGTATATTATATACAGTGTTTGTAATAGAGTCATGAAAGGCGTCGGCGTAATTGTCGGATGTCATGCAAATATGAATGTTCCCTAAGTTTGTTGGGAGTGGGCGTGGGTATATAATTTTTTAGATTCCTATCTAAGACAGTATCCTGTGTGTGTTAGACTAAGATTGTTCCTAATTTTACCCCGTGACTTATGCATGGAATAAATTATATCGATTAATTATACATAGAGGGTAACTAAAGCGCAAGGCACATATTTGCGCATAAGAGTTACACGAGTGCTTAAAATTCAACGAGTGATTTTGGTTCTATTTTAAATTATTTTAAAATAAGCAAAACGTGCCTTGAACTAAATTTTATATTATTCAGAAATCACAGTCAGTAGGCTGCATTTAACAAAAGCATTGATTGGTCCGCTTTTGATGAACTTTAATATAAATTTATTGTTTTTCAAATATTCACTAATTATAATCGTCTTTCTAAAAAAGTGCATTAGAAGACCAAAGATTTTCTACTGATTTTTTAAAGATATTCACTTTCTTTCTTTTTTCAATGAAAATTATTTTCGTAACAAAATAATAACATAGTGAGCTTCATTCAAAAATATCAAAAAAGAGCGACGACAATTATGTTGATTGTTTAAATGGTAAATTATTGGGGTGTAACCTAAATACTGCCATATTTTTATTGTTCAAGAATAGCGTCGAAAGAAACTGACTGTGATTTCTGAATTGTATGTAGAAGTTTTATATTGCTTGAAAACAGCTATAACAAGTTAAGTGAATTCTAAATGAGACAAATATTATTTACGGCAAACTATGTACTTAACATTTACTTGGCATTATTTAAAATATTTTGACAGTTGGCTCTGTAAAAAAATATTACTCAGTTTAATAAATTTATGAAAGATATTTATGTACTATATTTGTATTGGCGTTTATTTTATTAAAAATATTTATAATAAGAATATTTGATATAATACAAATAATCGTTTGCAATTGACTTTTAAATTTAAGAAACAGTTCAAATCCTTTGCAGAGTATTTAAAGAAGAAAAATGTACCACAATTGGCTATTCTATTATGAATACTCATTTTTGGCTATAGTATTTTATGTTATATTCAGAATTTTTATGACACAAAAAATTAAGGCATCTCCAGACCGGGAAATCAACCGCGGTCGTCCATCGGGGCCACCCAGGTTAATACTGGAAGCGGACCATCGGCCCTGTCGATGGGAAGCATGTGCTCAAGTGCTAGGGTCGCTAATGAGCCGAATTCGGCTTACACACGACCTGAGGAAGCGGGCGAGAGCACCCGGGGACTGTCGTCCTCCTCCCTTACTCTTTACCTAAGTCTACTATTGTTTTTGTGTCATCGGCAGTTTGTCTAGAAACGTTATTGATGTTATTGCCTCAATATGCACTGATGGGGCCCCAGAAATACGAGACAGTGGACATATTCAAAAGGAATTTGAACAATTAGAATTACAAAAATTCTGGTATACACAGTTCGAACGTTATCCACAGTTGGCGAAAGAAGCATTGCAGTCACTTCTACCATTTGCCACCACTACCTGTGGATTTTCATCGCTTTTGCATATAAAAACTAAAGCGAGAAATCGCTTAAATGCAAGTGATGATTTACGCGTGTCTCTTTAAAAAAAAGCCTCGCTTCACAAATATTATAATGAACAAGCAACAACGGCCTATCTATTGATAAAAATAATATTGTTTTGTATTTGATATATCAATTTTTTTATTTTTTTTAAATAAACAATAAATTTCGCAAAAAATGTGTTTTTCTAAACTAAAAAATCGAAGCACATTTTTCAATGGGGTGCGGAGACCAATTTTCAGATTCAAAGGGGTGCGGCTCACTTAAAAGGTTAAGAAACACTGGTCTATAGCATTAAAATTTAGCGATGTGTAAAACAGTGCTACATTATAATAATTGAATGATTTCAAAATAAAGTGCTACGAAACATTTAAAGGCTTAATATAACGTCAACATCGAGGAGCCAATCACCTCAATGTGGACAATTTGAAAAGGACTAAACCCTTTGAATTAATCTAATGATCATTACTGGAACTAGTGTAAGTAAAAACTTTGGGAAAATATAGTATCTAAAAACAAAATTAATTATTAAATATCGTTTAAAATTAAGTTATAATTTTACTGTTAAAAATAGGTACCAACAAGATTCGTTCGTTAAAAATAAAAAACCTGTAAGGTTTTTACATAAATGTATTATATATAACCTGGACAAATTTAAATGGCATAATTTTCACATAAATCATAAAAGCCTAAGCGGTTATGTATATTTATTTTTGTGTATGTATCACCCGCGCATGTGATTATTTTACAGTGCGTTCTGATGTAAATTTGTAGATCAGCACAACATTTAAAAATATAAACTATTTAAGTTTCAGCTTATTAATTTATATAATATAATTAATTGATTTTATAATAGACGATAAAAACTACTAGCAATAATTAAATTTCTCTGAATCACTTCGATTCAGAGAAATTAAACAATAAGAATAGCTTTTTCAAGGTTGGTAGATAAATCGATTATGTTGCCGAAGAATTTGAATCGACTTTTCCATAACAATTATTACATTAGAAGGATAAATGTGGCATTGTTTTGAGATATTAATGATTCTAGCAGACGAAAATAATTAAATCTTAAAGAATACTGTATAATTAGGAGCAAAAGCAGGTACAAGAATAACATAATAATCATATCAACTATTATAAATTGATAAGCAAATTAGTCTTAATCCAGTGAAAAACACTATTTTTTAATTAATAGCAAATAATAAACGTAATGCATTATTTTTTATTACAATATTAATTGCAATGCGCAAAAAAATGATACATTAAGTCTGACTTATTCTTATTTATAAAATACGTAATTTATTTACGTAACCCAATAAACGTAAATCACAAGTGCGGCAAATAATGACAACAAACAACAAGGAAATATAATTGAACATTATATTTACCGATCCTATGTATAAAGCACGTCAGCTTACCTGTAACAAAAATAATAATAAAAAATTAGTATATCGCCAATAAATAGTATAATACATCATCTTGTAACGAGTCATAAGGTCAAGCACGCTTTCGCGAGTTTATATAATTAAATAAGCCTCAATTAAACACACTCGTCTATGGTAAAATACAGCTAATTGACAGGTGAATAAATCCCGTTGCTTGTCGCTTGACCTTTACACCTAGAGAATATACAACTTTTTTATCACATAACACACGTGAAAATGACAGGTAACGGGTGAATAAATATTTACGCAGGAAAATAATATTGGCACAAGTATTTTTTCTCCATAAAATATATATATAGGATGTTTGATTTAATAATAAAAAAATATATCGACACCCCGCTTTGTATGAATAATGCTATTGGGGTAAAATTATCGGTTGGGGTGGTTCGAATTAACGGCCAATATACAAAATGGTGATTCACAATGGTATGATTCACGATCATAAGTCACGTTTTAGAACTAAAGGGGGTCAGAAGTTGAGGATTTGGACTTGTGGGGGTTGAATTTGCGCGTTTAACAATGCAACATAAAAGTTAAGCCTCGAAGCGATCGATGACGAAAATAATTATTGTCCTTGATGTCTCGATAATTTATATTTAAAAACATATGTATGTACCACTTAATGATCGAACAGGTTTTTAATACCACGGTCACGATGGCATTAACTGAACGTGGTAGCGACACAAGTATAAGTGCATAATTGTCGTTATTGCATGAGTGTCGATTTTAATTAATAAATATAACTAAAGGGCATTGTGATTTTATGCTCAGTTACGCCATTTTAAAACGAAGTTGATTATTATTACAAACATACACACAGTATTTGCCATCCATCAATTAATTGAGCTAATAAATCATTCAATTTATTGGTTCAACTTTTTAGTTTCCCTATATTGTTATTTGTAGTTTAAAGTAACAATAAAGCACATGTCGTATGATTTTATTGGAGAATATGTAAGTCAAAACACTTAGGGGCGCAATAATAAAAACGCGATTATTTAGTACTCAACCTATTATTTCGATTGGATTTGTGATAAAACTACTTCTTTACAACGATCCCATTGCGATAAGGTGTTTTTTAACTGAAGTAAAATTCAATATGACCTTTAAAAATGCGGCAAAACTTTTCAATACGCGTCTAACGTTATTATTACCCTAAGCGTGTGAAAAAAATAAATCAATATTTAAAGGTCACGGTGAAGTATTTATATGGGTGAAATCACATAACGTCAAAAGTGATTTCCATAACACACCACTACTAATTGCCGCTTTTAAAAAGCGATTGACATTTTCGTTGAAGATTTTTTCGGTAATTGTACAAAACGAAACGAAAGGAAATAAACTCTCGATAGATATAACTTTCTGTCAGGTTCAGATGTGATAAGGTTTTTTCTTTTTGACTTGTACAATTTATCAATTTCCTCCTTCGCTGGAGATCTTTTGATGAACTTTTCTATTAATATGTCAAAACAGCAAGTTGCAGTGAAAATAATATTAATACTTATAGTTGAATTTCATCAATGAAATGCAGTTAATCGTATCGTTAGCAATAAGCGAAAGGGACCGAAGGCGAAAACGGGTTTATATCATAAACCGATATTCTAAAATCGCACGCAATTAGATTAGATTAGTTTAGAGCTTAGAAAAAAATATGGTCAACTAAAAAAATGTACATTATATTATTATATTTGAAGTCTAGAATATAATTAAATCTGAAACGCGAATCAATCTCGATATTTGCGGTCACAACATCACGTTCGATAATAGCTTTGGAACGTTCATGGTCAGAGAAATGTTGTAGACCCTGAGAGGTGTTTTTTTTTGTGCTTCGTCTTGCAGGTTGTTCCTGTTTCAATGAACGTCTCTTTTCGTTATAATTGAAGGTTTTAAAATAATTTAAAACAAAGTGAAATTCAACAATAAGAACATAAAAGACGGAAGTCACTACATAAATCCGATTTTTTTTATGGTAATAATATTTTTAAGGGGTTATTTCCATTCATTAGTAGGTAGTAACGAAATCGCTATTAATGATATTTTAATTTTCATTAACAATAAAAAAGGGAATATAAACCTTGATACTGATAATAACACATGAAAAGAAAATTGTTATTTCATCTACAACATATAGATACATAGTATTTAAGAAAATGATTAAAGCTATACAAAAAGTATTTAAATTAACTTACATGTGAATCTCAAAATTTTAAAATGTTTTTATGATTACTTGCTTGACATATCTTATGTCTGCACTACACTCTCTGGAAGTTGGTCAAGATTGGCCAAGGACGGAGAATATAGTGGGTTACTTCGGTCGAGTTCGGTTCTGCCTGGTCTAAAATCTCTCGGAAGTTGTCCGAGGTTACCAAAAACAGGAGGTAAAGTGGGGGTAAATCAGTCGACTTGGCCAGCTTCGAACGCTTCCGAACATTGTCGACAAAAGAACCGGAGTCAAAGGGACCGAAGTCGGAGCTGCTCTTATGAGCGCGAGCGGTGAGATACTTCCCCTTTCGCTCTCTCGCGTGTTAAGTGACGAGAGTGAGAGAGATAATGATATGGTGGTTCGCAAACTGAGATAGAACGAGTAACTCGCTTCAATTTCAGTATGCACGTAGGCGTCCTATGGTTAACACGCATGACGAGCGCTGCATCGTGGTCACGTGGTCAAGTTATAATACCACATGCTACAGTGAGACGCATGTTAACATGCTTTTATGAAACTCGATCTTCAACAGACTCTTACTGACATATTTGGATATTTTAGGGCATCAAATGGGATTAATTATATTTTTGATAGTATATTCTTCTAACAGATATCGTTATTATATTTTTTTCATATAAAATTAAATAATTAGAGGTACTTGATTTTCTTAAAAAAAATCTATATTTTCTGTATTTTCCTAGATCGGTTTATATAAATGTCACATCATAATGAATTCTTATTTAGAATCGAAGTATCATTTTTATGCCTTATGGCATTTTGCAAAAGCCGACAAAGATTTTGCGTAAATTGAATATTTACGACTGAAAAGTTTTCACTGATATTGTAATGGTGAGTGCCCACATAAATTAATTCATAATTATTAGTAGGGTAATTTTAATAATATGACAATTTAAAAATTGCGATTATTTGGCACATTTTTCGATCGCGCGCAAATATGCCAGCTGTACGTGACAGAAGCCGCCGTCCGAACGTCATTCACGGCCGCCCTCCGGACGGCATATGAAATTTGTGGCAGTGTGGTCGCTTACTCGAAGTCGTAGATTCGGTTCGGACAACTTCTAGAGTGTAGTGTAAGCATTAAGATGATTTTACTTTACGTTTTTATCAATTTTATTGCCCTATTTTTTTCGGTTGTTTGAGAGGATAAAAAAACGATAGCAATCAGTGGAGATATTATTTTTAATATCAAAACGCCTACAATAGAACATAGTTTTGAGAAAAGAATACATTTTAATAAGGGAATTCGTGAAATATTGCTTATGAAACTTTTAATTGGCCACAACTGTATAAGTAAATATTATTTTTATTTTAAATATCTAGAACACATACTAGGCAAAAGTCAGTATAAAAAACACAAAGAGCATCTGAAACTATTTTATTTCATTATTTCCTTGCATTATAATATGCTATACATTATTATTATTGTTCAACAATTTTTATTAAGGTTAACGTGAAAAGGGAAGCGGCTGCTTTCTCGATCTTTTCAAAACTATTGTGTCGAAAATCGGTCATATCAAGTGGAAGTTTTTTATGAAGTGCATTTATCATTTTTATTGCCTCATTTTTTTAAATTAAAATTACAAAAAAACATAGAAGATGTAATTTTGTAAATGGTACTGAAATATATAAATTTAATATATTAAGTATTAAATAAAATTGTGATACTCCAAATACGTCACATTACCTCCATAAAAAAAACAATTGTCGAAATTGAAATCGCCGACCAATTCTCTCTCTCTGAATCGTGACACGTAGACGTTTATCTATTTTGATTACACGGTTAATTTAACTCGAACTAAAAGACCTTGGTTTTGATCAAAAAAATAAATAAATATAGACCGCAGCATTCTCATGAACAGAGAAAAACAATGCCAGTATGTAAATATACATTTTTTATAAGTACAATAAGTTAAAAGCATTTTTGATACGTCGGAAACAGGCTCAGGATTGATGATGTCAAAAAACGACAGTCTCCCTTGTGAAATGTTTCTCTTATTATTTTTTAAGTACTTGGGTTATTATGTGGGTCACTTTTTGCGTAATGATATGTGCTCGTTTCGTATGTGACAGTTTCGGTAATCACGTCGTAACAAATGGGTTATTTATTTTTCAGAATGCATTTGATGAGCTCGAAAGACTTATATAACAAAACGAGTGCTGAATTTAACGGTTGATTCATCACAAATGCGAATTTATTAGATATGCTTTCGAATTGTTTGCGTTTTGCCTTTTCTTGCCATTCTGCTAGATTTTTGCTGTTTGTAATGCGATGCTTAATTAGGTTCGGTTTTTCATTGATAAATACATATGAAAAATCAACGGATATTAAACCAATCTACAATAAATCGTGTGTATAAAAGCAATAGGTATAACCAATTTACTACTCTATAATTGTCCTATGAGCTAGTGTGATAAATTCGAGCGAATAGTGGCTTTTTAAAAAAAGGCTCAATGTTTTTCACAAAAGTATTATTTCTACTTTTCCACAAATATTCAATAATCGAACTAAAATACTAAAAAAAAATATTTATTATGATTGTTAAATATTTTGTCAAAGCAAGTTGTGTAATCAAATTAAATAAATTAAAAAAAGTTGTTTGACTGATTTCCAACTTATGATAATTTATGTGGCATATATTATTACAACCTTTATGTAACATACATAATTGAGTACTGAAATGCTAAGTACATATTTGTAAAGGTTTCGACATATTACTTTCACGTAGAAAAAAATAATTGGAAGTAGTATAAATTACTGAAAAGCATATTTGTCAATCAATTATTATATTAAAAAATATTATGATGAGCAAAGACGATATATATTTAATAAAAGTGATACATATGAAAACAAGAATCCAGTCGATTTTTTTCATCATCGCCGCCATTTACCACCGAGTAATTACGACGCAGATCGATTGTTGAACCAAAAATGATGAGAGCGTTTATCGTACGCTTTTAACCTCAGAGCTCAGGTAATCCAAAATCCATTAAAGCTCTCGCATGTAAAAAAAAACATGAAAAAATAACACGTTCACGTGTGAACGGGTGTTATCAATTTTCTATGCTGCTAAACGATATTGCACAATATTTCCATTTGTGTTTAAAATCGAAATAAATACACATCTGTATATATGTATGTATAAAATAAAATTAGTATTGGGGGTAAAACGAGGTTGTTCCCTCGGGCGCTGATTAAGAGAGTCTGAGTTGGCTCAAACCGCAACGATTAAAGAGCATCTGCAGAGCGGTTGTTCGAGAGGATAAAAAAACGATAGCAATCAGTGGAGATATTATTTTTAATTTCAAAACGCCTTAACGAGTTAATTAAATATTTGAAACCATTGAGTTTTACGTGGACTATTATAAAAGATATTAAAGAATCTAAAAGTATGCCGTGCTATTTATTTAGCGTTGGTGTGTACACGTCTTATGTTTGTTCAAAAACGTGTTAGAAACGAGTCATGGTTCTTCGAAATAAATACTGTTAAAATTAAAGGATTATGATATGTATTTTTAAATTCCATGCTAGAATTTATTAGTATATAACATAATAGGCAAAACTCAGTAACAACACAAAGAGCATCTCAAATTATTTTATTTCATTATTTCCTTGCAATATAATGTACTATACACTATTATTGCAATATAATGTACTATACATTAATGTGAAGAGGGAAGCGGCTGCTTTCTCGGTCTTTTCAGTCTGTTAATAGTCAGGCGTAGCACCACTTCGTTCGAGTCGTATAAAAACTCTCGAGTCGTAAATCGGGCATATCAAATGGAACTTTTTTTATGAAGTGCTGAAGGAATCGAATTCCGAATATTAGATTTAAACGTTTGGTTTGCTTGTGAGGAGATTTATTGCTGGCCCATTTTAGCCGCGATGATTAATTAAAAAGATTAGGGGGTTTAAGCGGACATGATTTTTTGTCTATTTTTTTAATATATTATTTGGCATTGTTTGAAGCGAATCGCTATGAATGCGCTGTTATACACTTCGTGTGATTATGTGATTCAATTATTTAATTAGATTTGTTTATTTTCAATTGCTTTTTAAAAAATAATATTTGTATGACTGTTGGAGGTTTGGCATCCTCGCACTTGTCATTTCGTATTCCTTTGCTCAATTAATACTAATTTATGCTGTTATCAATTTAATAAATTAGCATTTGTTTTGTAAAGACCCCTAAGCGGATTATCCTAAATCTATTATTGACACGTACATTTGTTGGCGGGTCCTAAAAACTTAGAGCATTTTGTTTATTGCGTTTTTAACGCGACCAATGGATCAATTTTAGGCATTTTGGTGGCTCGATGGTCTTTTATATCTCTTGAGAAATGAGAATTTTCATTTTCACTTTTTTCAATTTTTTCGAGAATTCTCGAAAAAAATTGATAAATAAAAATATATATTGACACAAGACAGCATAACTGGCTCTTTACTGATAGCGATTGATGCAATGATGAAATAATGCACTTGTAGTGTTTAATCATATTGTTAAAAACAAATACCCCGACACAGCTAAAGATCCGCCCTAAGAAATCTGGATTAGTCTGTGGCGACCACACATATAGGCACATTTAAAAGGGCGATTGTCTCATTGTTAATGTCCGTGACCAAAAACGTTCATTCATTAACAATGAGACAAACAACATGGCACAAGAGGGATTTCTTTTGACCACACACAACACGGGTCGTTAAGAGAATCCCCCTAAAGGATATAAGCCCGGACTCCGACGAGGAGAAAACAGACGGCCCAAGGCAGACGGGCCGAGATACGAGACGGCTGAGGCACGAGACAAGAGACGTCACCAGACAGCAGAGCCAGCGACGCAGACAACCAGAGAGCCAATATCTACCAGCAGCCATCCGGAGGAACCAGCCATGCGCCCTCACTGACAGACCTAAAGATCACACATGACACTCGCCGCGCGCAGCCACAGAGCCCTGAGACATCATCAACTGCACACCTTCATCGCAAGAAACGTCACGCCGTAATCGTCCATAGTCAAAATTGTAATTATAACTTAATAAACAATCTAATAGGATTCACCGAAGAGTCTCATTGGTCGCGAGGTCAAACACCCCTAGGGCATCGACCCCTTAAAGTCAAAGAATCGAGGAATAGTAAGGACGTTGGTTTCCTCTTATTTTTTCAATGTTATATAAGCTAAAACGATTTTTTTGCGTTGCAATAATATTCGGAACTTTCGAACGTCTATATTAAATATCACCTAGAACTTCCACTTCGCTTTTAAATTAGAATATACAAAGATGACTCAATGAAGCTCGAAAAAAGCAGTGACTTTCACTTCAATCGTCTGATCTGGTCCAGTCAAGCAGTCACCCAGAACCCGATTTTGGAAATTATTTGGATACTACGAAAAAGAAGCATCACATACATATATCATAATTCACATCAAATAAAAATTAAAAGTATATTAAGATTCATTCGATCTTCAATAAACAGCCGACATACTACTATCTATAAAAATTATCTACTAATACAGTTTTTTATCAGTAGACGGTAAAGGTTTCGCGCAGCTGTTTACCTGTAAGCTATATTTTTTTTTGCAATGCTCTTGAATTAAAAAATTTATCAGCTTCAGCAATTTATTATACTCAATCAAATTGTATAAACAAGTGTCAAGCGATATCATCTCGTCGGTGCTTTGACAGTTTGCGTTCGACGACGCGTCCACAGCTCGCGATCGATCAGATCGAGATTTTAAATTTAGATTCTCGAATTGAAACTTTCTCGATTCCTGACGAAGTGACGCAGAGTTTCGCGTAATTGAATCGGAAGCGGTATTTGACGAGCAATTGAACCGTGAAATGTCCGTTAATTGACCCTCGTTAATGACGTCTCGCGTCATAACTAAATTTCAAACCGCGAGTAATCTGACCGGGTCGAGATATTTCAAGAATCTACTGACTCTCGAATATCGATTTGGAGTGAAAGCCTGTCGGAAGCGTTGCGGTACAAGTGACAGGTTCCTCCTTGTCACTAGGACGTGTCCACTGGAATATGTGCACATAGAAATTTGCCAGTATATGTATGTACTATATAAACATGAATACTAATGAGTGATTAGATAAACGTTCACGATTATAAACTCTGATGGAATAAGAGCTCTCTTCGCTCAGTTGCACTGCATTGACCATCGATCGATTATATACAATAAAAGAACAAGCACTGGAGAGGACTGAATCGGAGCCTAACCACTTTTTTATTATTGCGAATTGCTCTTCGAAATATATAGATTATCTCCGAAATATATAGAAATAAATTAAAAAAAAAGTTAATTCGGTTAAAATAATTTTAAACATCTGACTAAATTGCAATAAGTAAGGGGGCGTTCTCTTTGATTTAACTAGATTTTATATAAAAAAATCTAGATAAATGTCATTTTTAACCTAACCCTTTGAACGCGGAAATCGACTAAAGTCGCTCAATTAATTTTTTTATCTCTTTACACCAAAATCAGTAAAAAAAATGCTTTTCAAGAAAAGCACTTTTTTATGAATTAACATAAAATATCATTTTAAATAAATAAAAATTATAAAATCAGAACATTTTAACACAGTATCAAGGTAAAATTTGCATTTTTCAAAAAAAAAAAAAAAAACAATTAAATATTATTTTTGATTAACGCGTTCATAGGGTTAAGGCAAAACACTTATTAAATAGCGTTCCTGTACTCCTTATTCAGTATAACAATATGCAAGGTGTTACAGTTTTTACGTATCCAGATTTATGTATATATATATATATATATACGAGCTTCATTTCGAATTCGAAGATGACTAATGGCCAACCGGCGAAAATGTTAGATTTCTCGATACATGTATTATATTTTTTTTACATGCAAAATTTATTATGTCCATAATTCATCGGATCTCGTCCTAGCTGCGATAGGCTTTGACGCGTAATCAAAAAACGGGCTAGCTGCCTGCTCCAAACGAGCCTGAAATAATTGATTTTTGCCGTAATATATTGCCTGTGGCGACACCTTTCTTTGAGCACGGTTTCACCTGCAGTGCCAGATTAATATATTTTTTAAGTATCAGTGTGGTTTGTGGTTATTTATTGCACTACATATAATTTCGCTAGATTAAAAATCTTTAAACAAACAGTTGGATAAATAATATACATATATGAGCTGTTGATTTTGAAAGCGGGGCAAGTCCATTTTGTTTAAAAAAAAGAGTTAAAGCCAATTATATTTAAATTTCTGTTTTTAATCAATTCACAATCATATCGATAAATAACAGTGTAAAATTTTTACTAGTAATTTATTTTGGTCAATGATATTAATTGTTTGTTTATTTTGAAAGTGAGATAAGTCCACTCAGAATAAAATAATTTTAATAAAAATTGAAAAGCGTGCTATGTTAGTTAGTTTCCATTGTTAGGAGAAACAAAATAAAAAAAAAATTGACTAATAGTTTTACACAGAAGTGTGCTAAGAGTAGAATGCGATCGAGAAATTACAAGGAAACGCAAAGAAATCGCAGTTTTAAATATTATTTAGATACAAAAGAAGCAAAAATTTTAGTATGCAACAAGATTTCGGAATATATTTTCGTAGTAGAATGGAAGATTCCTCCAGGAAAACCAATGAGGAAGAAGTAAAACGCGTGAAGGAATACATTGAGAATTATCCTCAATCAGAAAGCCATTATACAAGGTCTCACAATCCAAATAGAAAGTATTTAAACTTTGAATTGATTTTAATAAAAATGTATACGTTGATAAATGTAAGGAAAATAACACAAGTTATGTTACGGAAAAAAAATATGGGAATATTTTTAACTAAGAATTTAATTTGCACTTTCATCATTCACCTAAAGACACTTGTTAAAAGTGCGATTCGTTCAATATGCAAATTAAAACATTACGCAATAATAAAAACTTGTTGTTTATTTTATTAAATAACGCGAATATAATTGCTGCATATAAAAATGTTATGAAAAAAGGCTGTAAACAATATAATATACCTATATTATTGCTTACTAATATTTTTAAACCAGTTCAAACGCAAACAAATAATTATCCAAAAGTAGCATAAAATGGACTTGCCCCATTTTCAAAATCAGCGGCTCATATATTTTATACACGAAATTAATTTTATTCTCTAGATATAATTATATATTTTTAAAACATAAAAAGTTGACTAGAGCACAGCTAAAATGTATAGATATATATAAATATATAGCACTGTAAGTTTTTATATTAAAAATGTCTGTCAATAATAAAAATATCATAAAATTTGCAATGAAAATGTTATATGATAAAAATTAGCAAAATTCTGTATTGAATGTATTATAGTTTAAACATGAATTATTAAAAAGTAGGATAGACAAATGATGGATTCTTTCAAGGCACGGTCCATTAGTTATTCAGAATTTACATAATTACATAACTCAGGTAAAGATTTTTGATACTATAATTATTTGGTCGCCGCATAGGTATCGGTCGGTACGCCATAACCCGAGGGCGCATTATATGCTATAATAGCGGTACGAAAACCATCCCTAATTTAAATTTAAATCCGAGAGTTGCGTGCCTCATGCCAAGTCCAAAGCTACCCCAACACTGTATGCCTGTTCAATTAGCATGCCCCTCCTAGTTTCGCCGGCGACGGGGCTTCGTAATACACAACAGCTCCTGAGTCACGATAGCTGTCATACACGAACTGTCACGGTGAAAAAAATTACGATGGTCACTAACCGTGGTCGTTCGTGAGCGATGACAGCCTGAAAAATAAAATGGGATTTGCTGTCGCTTTCACAATTATATAACTCTCCAAATGTAAATCTTTCGCGTTGCCAGGCATTTCTCAGTAACTCGGCTTAAAGAACAGACTAAGCACGTTTCTTCCGCGTAAGTAAACGCACATGAAGCTGTGGTTGAGGTTTTCCATATTTTATTTTAAATCAGGAATCCGAAATGATTCATCGTTGCATCGTTGTACAAAGTTCACTCAATCCATAGCAGTGAAATCAGCACATTAATTAGAACATGGTATAAATTTCAGTTATATTTTTATTTTTAGGGAAAATTGGCAGAATTTTAACTTAAACTGAATTATTACTAAGATGTTGAAAATTTGATAAGACGCATAGGAGCTTAGAATATAAAAACCCAGAACGATATAAATATTGTTATCATTAGAAAGGATCAGGTTTTGTCTTTTATAATGTCTTATATTATTATTTTTTATGACAACATATTTATGTGTTCAACCACATGCACAATTTGTTATAATTTATAGGTCATTCTAATGACAATTTTGAATGAACGTTAAAAGAAATCAAGTTTCGAAAGTCGGCCGACACACAATATATTCACAACCATGAAAGAGAGATCTACTGACCAAACAAAGGCGTTAATAATGGGGAATATACACACAGAAAAGGTCGCGAAATAAATTTATTGATATTCTACCCTTTGCTTAACGATCGCCGAAGTGGCAATCTGGACCGTTACTATTTTAAGGCGTTAACATATTTTGTGTGTGTTCAAGAAACGATACAATTGACTCGCAAACATTCTGCTATCTTGAACCAGCATTATAAAGATGTGACACTTGGTCACAGAAGGCGGAGACGCATAAGATGGAAGAAGAGAGACGCCACAGACAAGCAAAGAAACAGCTCAAGAACAAATCACGATAATCCCAGCCGCTCTACCAAAATCACACCCGGCAAAAATACAACTCGACACGCCAGCGAATACTGTCTGACTTCCAAAACTGCTATTTCAACTCAACCACCTCATTTCACCGACATCTACATTTTTCTCTATATGTGGTAATTTATGTTTTTAAAATATACCATTGACAGCTTTTTAGGTGTCTATTTGACTGCAAAATTACACCCATTTAAACCCGAAAATTGCCATGATACATATTTATAGTTCACTTTTATCTTTCTTAGAAATGTTTATATTAAAAAAAATACAAATATCAGATAGACCAGTATGCCGCAAAGATAAGCAATATATGGCTTACACTGTCTGTTCCAAATCCGCGAGGATCGTCACTTAAGTAATTATAAGCTTGGATTTTAAATAATAGGTGTGCATGTGCAATTAGGTCATGCATTTTTTTGAGCATACCAGCTGGAATGAAATCGATAAATTAAAAAAAGAAATTGATAAAATAGATTTCAGAGGCCGCGTGCGCTGATGGACACTGTTCGAGTCACCTCTTGATTCACAATTTTCATCACCGAAGAGAGTAATACATACACATCAGACTAAAGTTCAAAGATTACGACCCTCTACCTCTTGTGTTTCTAATTTTACAATTGGCTATCAGGAGAGAGGGGCGGCCATGGATAACGTTTGAATTATTTAACGCCCGTAAACAGATTACGCTGTTTGCGTTCAATTAGGAAACAGGCGCCTACATCTGCTCTTCTTGACACACTTTGATGACAAACGGTCCATCATGCGTTTTAAAACGCCCTACGACTCGGATGCTAATTGAACTACATGCGTGGGGCGTCGCCCACTTTGATTTCGCTTCGCGTATATTTCAATTAATGCGGTGAAATGGACTAATTGACACCGAAGCGGTTGTGCAACGATTCGGCTCCTCTTTGATTCTAACTCCATATTCAATCGACTCACAGATTCTCAGTAAATGATATTTGAAATTATATTAAATTTGATATTTGAGATTATATTAAAAAATATTACAATAAATGCTACTGTGGAAGTTAAGACCACCTGCACATTTTTTTATAATGTATGTTTCAAAAGTGGAGTCATACACTATATATTCACACGAGTATGTAGGAGAGATCTTGGCACATAAGAATTGCACGGGCTTCCTGAAACGTTTCACCCATAAGTACAGCCGAAAAATTACGCTTTGTTTGGAAAGGACGCGCGATGGATAATAAATTTTACCCTGCGTACAATCTATTTAGTGACAGATCACTGGTGTTGCCATATGAACAGTTTATTATAAGGCGTGAACACATTTCGGGGATATGATCAAGAAACAATGCAAACATCCTCATCTGTGATGCGCCAAAGTTGACTAAAAACAATGCGACAATTAATCACAGGTGTGTGAGACGCCATATATATGTATATGTATAACATTAACCGCCTGATAGCGACATCTACATTTCTCTGTATATGCGGTAATTTATATATGTTCATAAAATAAACTATTACCAGATTTTCTCAAAGTCACATTCAAATCCCTAAACCATCATATGTGAATTACTGATGAAGATCGTAAAAAGCGTTACTAATATATATCAAGATAACGTCGAAATGCCGTTTGATTTGTCCGCATTTAATTGATAAGTTTCGACACATGATTCACGAAAGCCAACTGACTCAAAAATCGAACACTGCGGGCGTCGGAAATAAAAATTCTTATAAATCAGCAACGAATCGCTCGACGCTTACTATTATATAGTGTACAGATAAGATCTAGACACGTAATATATTATTTAGGCGACTGGTTTATACCCAACAAGTACCATTTTCGATTTCGATTTGTTGGCCATTAAACATTTACATGCATGTACCGCAACAAATTACATATAAAAATAACGAATAGTACAGAGCAAAAAATATTATAAATAAACACTTCCGCAATAGTTTCGCCGCCATTTATGGTAAGTCCACGACGTGTGTCACAGAACGGACAAAGGATTGATCGACTGGTATGAAATAATTGTTATAGGCACAATGGAACCACAACATGTTTGTAGTTAGCCATTATTTCGCCATCGGCAACAGATCTGTGCAGATCGAGACCAAATGCGGAACGTGTCTGTCTCTGTTGTTGGTATTGGCGAGCCTTAACCAGCTGACACTTGGTATAGATAGGCTATTAGTATCGATGTGACAAGTCACTAATATGCATGATTTTTTTACAAAGTTTAATTCATATTGAATTTTAACAATCAACAGATTTAGTAGAACAATAAAATCCACAGGTAAAAAATTTGAGATAAAACTTTGATTTCAGAACTAACATATGTGTTTGTTTTTTATTTGATTCTGGTTCGTCGGGTTTTAAATAGGTTTAAGCACATTTTGATATGAGTTCTATTGCAACTGATGTTTATATATTCATCCTGAATCACACAATTGATGACTAACTGTAACTATGATACTTATGCGAATAATGGTACGGGAAATAAAAATACATAATAAATAAACAATAAAAGTAGGAAACATTACAATTGCACACAATTGCTTTATATAAAAACGGAAGACGAACACAAAACAAGAGTGATTTCGCACGGTTCGTACACAATGGACGGTAGTTGTTAAGTATACTGACGACAAATTATATAAAAAAATATACGAAGCAACTTTCAGTATCATTTTAAAACTTTACAATCCAAAGTAAGGTTTCTCAATAATTCATAGTTTTCAACTAATTGAATATTGCATAAAAAAATGGATGAATTATTCGAATATTCGTAATTTTCTCTCGGTTTTTACCGATTTAAATTTATTTAACCATAGTGAAAAAATCAATGTTGCCTGTAAAATATTATTTAATTAAAAAATAATTAAATAAAAAAAATTCACTTTGAAATAAGAAAATAAGATCACAAAAATTTACGACGCATGCATTGTTTCGTTCAACGAATGAATTCTGCGAATTTCGGTCATAGTAGATATGGCCGATTAACATTGTATGTACAAGACGAAGGCGTAAAATCATTTTTTTGTTAAGAAGAAGCGTCTCATGTCTCACATTTCGAAACAAAATAAAGGCGCATAAAGGACCATTGATTTTGGAGACATGTGTTGCTCAAGTATACAAATTATTTTATTTTAAGATTATTTTAAAACTTCATTCGAGATAGTATAAACAAATATTCGAGTATTCAAGATAGTGGAAAATTGGGCTAATAATTGGAATTGAGAACATTAGTTCAAAGGCATGAGGTATTTATTTTTGTATTTCTCTTATATTTCATATAAAAACTTGCTTTTTTTAAGTTGAGTCAACACGAAAATGAACTACATCTTCTTCCACACAACAGAGAGAAACTAAAAAAAGCACTGTACACTTTTTTAAATGTTTTTATATATTAAAATTAAATACTTTTCTGAATAATGCATCTTAATACGATTATGAAATAAGGCGTTCCAAGTTAACACCGAACGAAGCTGCGTTATATTTTAAAACAACTTTTCTCCAAGCTCCCCATCCGCCCCTTATTTTTGATTGCCGGATTAGTGCGTTCTTATCGATTTTGCGCCAAATTGCGCTCACTGCGAAAACTTTTCAAATTATATATCGCGAATAGTACAAAGTGGGGGAGAAAGGGAAAACCAGAAAGAGAGAGAGAGAGAGAAAGAGCGTAAACAGGCGGAGGTCAATAGTCGAAATTTGATTAAGGAGCGCATAAATTACGCTAAACTCCAATTCGCCCCTGTTCTTTTTATTCGGTCAAAGTTTTTTTGATTTACCGAGGCGACAACGCGCGCGTCAATTAGCGCTCGTAAAAATGATTTTGCGGAGCTCTTCCGAGTAATAAAAATCGAGTTCGGCTCCTCGAGGGATCGATCTGTTCATAATTTATAGATTTGCTAATCGCGGATTTATGAGTGTAGAGGTGCGTGAAAATCGAGTGGGCATAAAGTCTATACATTTGGTCGATCGATGACCTATTGTTTATAATTTATGTCGCAGACAATAAATAACTGTTAGTTACACTAAACACTAAGAAAAAATATATTACGAAAATCTGACATTGCGTATTCAAAAGTATGATTATTTACAAATCCATCGAATTTTTTTTTATAATTTATAATAAAAAGATTTAACTCTGAAAATGATTATATTTTATTAATATGTATTTTAATATTGAGCTTATTAGGCAACAACATGTATTTTAAAAGCTGTCTACTGATTGTGATTTCATAACATAATCAACAAGTGTAACCATTAAATGGTTGTTTTTTTAATATTTAATTGTGCTTAAAAAATAAATGCATTAAGTTCGACGGCTACTACAGTTTTGTGCGATAATTTTTGATATACAATAATTTGTAGGATGAAATATTACTTTTCGACAATATCAGGTATATAAAATTAACTTATTAACAAATTCGACAAATGATCATCAAATACATATATTAAGGCATTAAGGCACATTGAAGGTACGTGAAAAACATAGGAAGATTTACATATTTGTTTGGCTTAGTAAAACTTGATCAGCTTAGAAGTTTTTTTTTTATTTTAAACTCCAAAGATTTTGGTAATAAAAGTTGATATTTTACTTTAAAAAAGTCTTTGGTAGTTGAAAAGCATTTCATCTACAATCGTTTGAATTTGATTAAGAGGAAAGTGCTTCACCCAGTTTTTGATCAATTAGAACGCCATATAGAAATACTAACTGCTGACTTATGATTATCTACGCAGTCCAGCATTGCTTTAATAATAGTTTTAATGTAAAATAACTTTTTCATAGTATATAATGTCTGCAAAAAGTTGTCCGAACCGAAGTTACAACTGAAGTCGGTCGAGACCTACGACTTCGAGTAAGCGACCACACTGCCGCAAATTTCATATGCCGTCCGAACGGCGGTCGTGAATGAGGTCCGGACGGCAGCTTTTTTCACGTACTGGCATATTTGCACGCGATCGAAAAATGTGCCAAATGATTGTTTTTGTGGTGAAAATATTTATAAAAAATATTTTATATATAAGAAATTATATTATTATATAGTATTCCGCAATTAATATATTAACAATAAAAAAATTAAACCCGATTATCAGTTCAACGACTTCGTAATATTCAATACTGCATATCTACAAAATATTTATTAAATAAATATGGACAACTCTTATATGTATGCAGTGGTATACCTGCTAATTACCAAAGAAATGCGCCTAACGTGTATGAAATACGCCAAAAGACACAAAAGTTGGTATGTTTTGGATTGAGGAAGAGTGAAGCTATCTGGGAGTAAAATTAATTTATACGGATCAGATGGAATGTACTATGTTCTTTGTCAAGGTAGCATAAGATATAGTGAAAAATGTATCCAGGCAACTGTGCGAAATACAGAGAGCCAAATGATATGGAGGTGCTTCTTATATTCCGGAATGTAAGGTCATCGACATAATAGTGAAAGCGGTAGATTAATAAATTGCCCTAGATTTTTTCATCCCTTAAGAAATTCATATTACATGCAATTTTAGTGCATCAATAAGACCAAATAATATATAATACATCATATCTAACCATACAATTCATAATAAAAAAGTTACCATTTTTTTAGCACTAGTTTCTCAAGTAAATTTATTACAAATTATTCTAAGAAGAACTCTACGATTGCATAATTTTAAACTATTGACCGATTATGTGTTACATATTTTGTACACGGCTTACACACATCATCTGTAACAACATTTTTAAAAGATCTCCAGTGTACCTGTCATATATATTATAACATTTAAGCGTCCAACAACCGGTCTAAGAATGCCGTAGTGCTGTTATTAAATCCTAAAATCTCACCATAAATTAATTTCCAGCTCCACTTTTGATTGATACGCGCCTATAAAAGGGAATTAAAATAATAAAAAAATGAAGCAATTAGGCGTTTTTGATTTATAACATAAGCCCGAGGGTATCTGGTCGCACCGGCATTATTTACTTTCGTATTAATATTGATAACGTAAAATATCCTTGACCTTCGACCGGAAGGGCTCACGTGGAAAATGTAAGAGGTTCGTATCATTATGTATGTATCGTTATGTAACGCGTATTGATCTCTCGGTTCGGAGACTGTGACAAATAAAGTTTGTCACGTGAAAATTTTTAGCGCCCTCGACAAAACACAGTCGAAAACATTTTTTAATTAAAAATTCAATTAGGAAAAATGTTAGCAGGGCGTTCGGTATCCCAGTGGAAATGTGTATATTACGACGGCGAACCCTTTCGGAGTAGCAACGCGAATTTGGAACGATAATAGACTGAAATAATCGCGATAATGTTTATTAAAGAAAAACAGAATGGTTTAATTTTTGAATATATAGGCAGATCTGAATTCTTTGAATCGGATTTTATGAGCAAAGTTATCGTAAAAGGATAAAACTTCAGATGAAACGATAATATAGTTCAATGATAGATTATAAACGAGCTAAATATTAGCCCATTACAAATGTATATTAATTCTAAGATATTGAGCAGACACATTGTGTGAATAATTTGCAAAATCTCACTTACCACTTTTTCTCTTACGCGTTGAATTATGACTGGTGAATCGGGTTTTTAGATCTTATTTAAAACGAAGTACCTGAAAAAAAAACAATATAATTAATAAACGATTAAACATTTTACATAAAAATAACGTAGTTACTGTCTCGTTTGAACAAATAGGAAATTATATTTGACTCACGTACTTTTAGACTACGCAACTAGGATAAGATTAAAATTCAGTCACGGCCCATACATAGATACATACATATGTCTAATTTAAAGATATAACACTGTTTGATAATCCAGTGAGCGTAGTCTCGTTACGAATTCAGCATGGTGGACAACAAAAGACCCACGAAGAGTGCACACTATGCGGCCGCGATTTTATCTTGATTAGATGCACACCGAAAAAAAGTACTAACTCCACTCACTGAATACTGATCTTTAGGTTCAATGGAAAAGTTTCCCCGTAGGAGGCGGATAACTTCTGTGCGACTTCGGGGCTTAATTGCTCAGGTGTCGATAGGAAATGGGTCCATGGATTCCTATGCGAAAGCGCCGTTAACTCCTAATGGTGGGATATTTCCGAATTACTTTGCAGAAAGGATGTGCTAATTATCCAAAATGGACCAAATGACAACAACAACAAACATTGTCCTTACGCCCTTGCTGAGTTGTTTTTATTATTAAACTCAATCGAGAACTATTATTCTACTATAATATTTCAATATTAAAAAATTGTGGTAAAAAATATAGCTTCACTAATTTAAATTCACTCCTTCATTACCAGAAAAAGGTATAAATTTATATGTATCGCTGTTCCGATAAGGGTTAAAATTTTAATGAACCTACTGGAAAGGCGGAGTTCTCGAATGCGCTTTGTCAGAACGGACCGCAATCGGAATTATCCCCTTATCGAAATAATTTACTATAGTCGCGGAACGGCGGTGAACGTTTTCTCGTTTATATCTAGTTGACCTTTGCGCGAAATTATGATCTATTGTTGACCAAAGAGCCAATCTGGCCGCAGTCCTATATTCAATCAGGTTTAACGGCTCCTTGCCATGGAATGCCTAGGGTTGTAGATAGTTACTTACGTACTACAACGAGTGTCCGTTACGCTTTCTTTATTACAAGAGGTGAATTACGATACGAATCTATCTTCGGCTTCCTCACCGTAATATTGTGTAATAATAATTCACAGAATCCAACAATGGCAACTGCCTGTTTGATCACGAATCTGCTGTAAATTTTGAACAGATTGAACGGCGATTTCCTCGTCGACGACAATCAGAGTGTGAAGTCTGAAAAAGCTGTTCGTAAAAATCATCGTGAAGCAATGGATTTAGAATAGCCGATATTTTACAATGCTTTATCTACATCTCATGTCAGTTCAAAACCGCATTCCACAAATGCACGGACTATGAAATTCCAGAAATGTGGTCAATTGATAAAGCGCACTATGACTATAGGTGACCAATTTGTTTTTATTGTCAATGAATAATAAAGATTTTAATATAATACATAAATATTTTTCCATAGGGTATTTTAAGTATAGTCGAGAGTTTCAACACCTAATTCAAGTCAAAGTTTGTTAATATTTCATATTTAACAAAAGATATTTCAAGACAAACGTAAAAGAGATTCATAGAAATTTCCTTCCTCTGTCAGGCGCCAGAGATATCAATGGTTTTGAGCCACGTCCCGGGATAGCGGATCAGAGTGGACGCGCACTTTAACCCTTTGAGCGGTATCGCCGTACATGTACGGTGGTTGATCTTTCACATATAAATTAACACACTACTCCAGCTAAACATTTAGATTGTGTCCCACGGGCCACAATCTAAATGTTTACCTATTTTTTTTTAATAAAAATAATAATATAAATGTGGCGACCACACACAAGCCTTCGTTACGACCAGAAAAAAATAACAAATAATAGGCAAGGATTCTGCGGTACATTGAAAGAATATATCTTTGTTGCAAAACGGTCACAAAAATAATAAATCACTGGATTTACAAGATTTCCGTTGCAGTATACGATATTGAGCAATGCCCATCAAGCAAATGTCGCTTTCTAAAGGCGTATACATATTTCTTTGTTTAAGAAACGAGTTCATCTATTGGCTGGATGATCGCTGCATGATTGTGATTGGTCAGTAAGCTTTGCAGCCCTGGATATTTAAGCCTGGACTCCGATGAGGAGAAGGTGGTCGCAAGTAGCCACTCAAAGACTCAGCCAGATACTCGAACAGACCAGCAAACACCCGCGGACATGGGCGCTCACATCCCGAGAGAGACTCCTCTATAAGAACACCACCGTAGCAGAGAGGAATCATCCTCCGCTGTACTGTCGCTGCCAACAAGTCCTTTGAGGACCTTTCGCGGACATCATCCCTGCGTTAGATTCTCCACCACCGCTCGGAGAAAACATCTGTCTATCGCAATTGTAATATAATTAATAAAACTCTAACTAGATTACACCAAGCGTCTCACTGGCAACGAAGTCACACCCCCTAGGGTTCACAAACTTTAAATAAATATTTTTTATCCGGAATAATCAGTATCCGGAATATTGCTGTCCGAAAAAATTCGATCACCTCAGTTAGCATGTTTTTGATAAGGGATTTTTAGTTTTTCACCTCCAAACAAGTCGAAATTTTTTATTACTATTCTACAACGGGGCTCTTAAAGATGAAAATTCTAAAACAAATAACCATAATCGATCAATTGAACTTCGCGCGTCGCTCATGTCTTCGTATTTGCCGGCGACTCGCTGTGTAATGTATGGAATATGACGGTTTTTGTAAATACGAAAACAGCAGTTTTTGCTATCATTTGTATAAGATTTTTCCGAAAAATTTAATTTATAAATATCTAATCATTGAGCATGTTTTTTAATCAAATAAGTATACTATTTATTTCCATTAAAGTAATACGTATCCCTAAATGATAAAAAAATAATTTCTGGCGTTAATGAAATATGTTCCTATATGAAGCTATATTTAAATGTAAATAAATTTAACTAAATTTTGGTATGTATATTAACTATTATAATTATAATAATATTTCATTTAAATGTCCAATAGTTTCGCAAAATGGTCATAAATCGTAAAAATTTTAACATTGCATGCGTATGATATGCATCGACTTTTTAAATACACATGAATCATAATAATTTTAATCCGACTCGAATCTAAGTCGTTTATATATTATTTTTAATTATAAATAATTCACGCCTTTGCAATTTAACTTGTCGCATTTATACGTCAAATAAAGCCAAACAGCAACACCACTATTGTGTTTTATTAATGGATTTCCAAAAATTAAAACTCTGATTTGGATTATGCAAATGTACTCTGTAGTTTAACGAGACTCAGCAGCGTTATCTTCGACCGAAATATTTATTCTACTCCCACTAGAATTTAAAAGAAAACTTTATATAATTCAATTATAAACTTTTCGGCCGCTCGGCGAATGCGAAATCTCGGTTTCGAAAAAAAAACACTCCAAATTCCAAGGGCGAACACACAATTTAACAATTTTTATCCAGATAATACATACAGCAATCGAGCTATACGTTCGTTCCGCGTCAGGTGGGTGTTATGATTTTTTAAACCTAGTTTTGTCTACTACTAATTCCTGCACTTATCCATCAGCGAATCGGAGCGAGACCCCAAAATACACGGTGTGAACGTTTCATTATGTGTGCGTACTATGGGTATTATAGCCGCCGGTAGCCGGAGGCTTTATCGCTCAGACACGAAACGTTTAATTTGCGTGTTGTAACAATTTTGGGGCTTTAAAACATAAACATTGCTGCGAAATTGATGGGCGTTTGTATATTGATAATTTTACGGATAAACGGGAGATCAAATCAAACACTGAAGAGGGAAATATATGATTAAAAATTCGATAAAACTTTATTATTAACACGCAATTGGAGTAAGGAGACAAAGCTGTATAGATGCTAGTAACTAGTCAAATTTTAAAGATTTTATTGTGATTCTCTGAAAAGATATAGTGACAAAAAATTCAAAAATGTTAATGTAACATATTTTATGAAAATCGTGGGCGTTTTTTTATACACATGTCATTAAAAATAGACACTTTTTGGTAAAAGTGTATCACATTTTATTTTCAAAACAACACTGATAACAAAAACTAAATTTACTCCATTGTGGCGTTGATTAGCGGTAAAAAAAACGTAGCACAAAAGAAGAACGAAAGTCGCTCGCTCGAGTCACGAAGAGACAAAAGTGCAAACCGCCTACATTTCCCTTAATTGATTTCCCTTTCCATTGTAATTTTTCCGCCATGAACTCGAGCATCTGCTACACAAAGTCTTTCGGAAGAAAAGGGGCGGAAAAAAATATAAGTAATAATGCGAGGGACTTGAAAAATTGGAGCATTCCACACGTCTAGATACAGCGCCACTCATTTGATAACCATAATACTGTGTCCTATACATGTATAAAGAGAAAGAGAGGGATGCTGTGTAGTTTATCACATTATTTATGGTGTTAGATTCGCACAAAGGATAATCGCACAGAGACGAAGCGATGGGATTAAATATGAAAATGTGTGCTAAGGCATGCTCAGTTAACTTGTAAAACCCTTACATACATACATACGAACTTTCATAATGCAATTTATTTAAACACCCCCATAATATTTGTTAAGAAAATATGATTTGTTTTGCAAAATAGCGGTAAATTAAAAAATTTAAAGTATCATAACTTCGTCGGAGGAAATCCTACAAAAAAGTCTGCCGTGCAAAAAATATTCAGAAGCTAAATATGCATCGAAATAAAATAAAAAAAATAGTTTTTTGCTTTAAAACAAGATTTATATTAAATTGATCTGACTCGCCATATAAACAGTACGTCCAAGATATGAACGCTCATCATCATAGTATTGCTGAGAGAATATAATAGGGTGACCATGTGAAATGACAAGTGCAATTAATTTTTCCTTTTTTAATTTAATTTGTTGAGGAAAGTGTAAAATATCACTTTCTTACATTTTTTGTTTATTTATATACATATTTAACTCAAAAACATGAGAGCAGTTTTGGTATCACTCTCCAGGTTGAATATCTGTTCAATATAATATTTTTAAAAATACCAAAAGAATATTACAGGAATTGTTTTATTGATTACGAAATACCACAACATGACATTTTATAATAAAAATATAACACATTATAATTTTTAATTCAATTTCCAACGTATGATCACCATACCCTTAAAACAGCCCTGATTTAGTATTTGTAACGTTCTCCTATCGGTGTAAGCAAATTCGCGGAAAACTATGTATGTATGCATGTATGTATGAACCCTTATTTCCAATACAACGATGATGAGCGCTAACATCTTGGATGGGCTATACATATGTATTAGAAAAATATGTCACTTTTTTGCAAAATGGTGGCAAATTTAAAAACTTAACAGTCAAAACTTTGTTGGAAAAAATCCTATATAAAAGTTTGCTCAATAAAAAAACGTTTAAAACCTTACCTGCATTGAAATAAACTATTAAAAATAGTTTTTTGCTTCAGAACAAGCTATATATCAGATTGATCGGACCCCCCATACAAGCTTTTATGAGACTTGCAATTTAGTTAACGCTCTTAATTCTTTTGATTTAATGACTGAGAAGTGAATTTTTGTTATGATATAGAATTCTAAAACACATATACTACACATTTTTTAAAAATAGCATCAGATTATCGGGTAAAATACGTAACTAATCTCAAGTAATGTAGTGATTATTTTATGTACAAACATTTATTTAATCTTAATATCTATAGATGATACTTTTCGATTTCGAAAGATTACATAATCTGTATGTGAAGTTATGTATTATAGTATTATATTTTTATAGCACAGCAGTTGTGTTAACAATAAAATCTAATATAAAAGCTATCTATAAATCATAGTGATCAATATTTGTGGCCAAAAGTTTTGTATTAAAGAATTACATTTAACACTACAATAAAAAATTTGATCAAAAATCAAAAGCAATAAAATCGTACCGTCGCAGTGCCAACGTTAGGTTATCTAGCATTCATATTAAAATACTTTTTATAGCAATATTACGACTAAGAATAAGTGAAAAACAAATGAAGCATAACTAAATCTCAATAGGAGAGCGCAAAAAAAGAGAGTCAAAAATTCAAGGCAAAAGCCATAAAATCGTGCCGTTGCTTGCTTATCTAATGTTCATTCTATGACTTTTTATATTATTATTACGACTTTTAAGTAGTAAGAATATAATGAAGTACATCTAAACAGAATTTTGATCAATAGGAATGCGCAAAAAACAATTATCACTTCTCAGAAGGCAAAAATTCACGTCAAAAGCAATAAAATCGTGCCGTTGCCATCGCAGTGGGAACGCTCGTTACCGAGCGTTCCCACTACGACGGCACCGACACGATTTTATTGCTTTTGACGTGAATTTTTGCCTTCTGAGAAGTGATAATTATTTTTGCGCTCTCCTATTGACCAAAATTCGGTTTAAATATATTTTGATCAGCCCTCTAATATCAGAAGCCCGTAGTATCGGTAAGAATAGATATCATATTTTAAAATAAAAAGGTGCAGACTAACTATGGGGCAATATGCGAGATGAGATATCTGTCTGTATAAATTCTTTCGTATTTTCCAATGAGGGATGAGTTGGATAAGTTTGTATTTTGGACTTGACCTAATAAAAGTTGTAACCTATTGTGGGGAATGTCGAAAGAGTATTTCACCCCTTCAGGGGCTTCTTAACCCTTTGAGAAGTATCGCCGTACATGTACGGCGGTCGATCTTTCACCGTTTTTAGGTACCCCAGATAGTTATATATTTATGTATAAATATAACTGAAAAAAATATAAATTAAAAGCCTTATAACTATATAATATTTTTTTAATTTGAATTAATATAAATATCTATAGAAAAGAATACCAATAAATAAAACAGTACGAAAAAAATATTACATAACAAAAATATTTTATATTCATTTTATAAAAAAAATTGAAAGACTGTATTTATATAAAAAGTCCGGTTAGCGGTGTAAATAATTACAAATGGCACATTTTAAAGTAACCCGTTAAATTTAGTCGATGTCACATTTATTAATACATTATAGTGATTTATATTTTTATAACTAACTTTAAATACTATTCAAAGGATTGGAATATAAAAATATTTTTTATTCAATTTTAACGAATGCATTCCATTGCATATCTAACACATATTTCTGTAAAAATATTAACGTTCGTATATATTAAATACCAGACTATTTTATATAAATACCAAGAACTTAAAAGAGTTGAATAACTTATTATTTATTAAATAATAAAACTACAGATCAAAGTGAAAAAATAAAAAATAACTTGAAATAATAGTATTTAGGTACTATATACTCTGGGGAAAATATATTATAGAATAAATAACTGCTTTCAACACAGATTGATAGTGACGATTCTTCGAATGCCATCAATTACGTCGAAAGGAAACTCACGTCAAACTTTTTTATAACGAGACTATTTCCTCTTGCTCTTGGTAATCGTATAAATACGACGCACAACTGGAAGCACTCCATTGAACTCATCGTTCAAAGTCTGACGTCTGGTGTATAAAATTATACCAGGGACATTAAAACTATTATATAAAATGTATATCATATAAAAAGGGACCCATTTAGTAAGAAAGTATTACTATATAATTGCTGCATGCAAAGTGGCCCTCGCTTCGACAAATCGCCAAGAAGTGTATACATTAAAAACGCATTAAGCCGGCGTGAGTGCTTTCGTAATTCATACACACAGTTAACCGGAGGACTTACAGGGACCAGACAGGCAGGGCTCATTACGAAGGACACGAAGGACCCAAACACTGTCGTAGGAGAACACGGCCGTCCCGAGAGTGTGTAAGAGGGTGAAGATGACACACTTAATTCCACAGCAGCATCCCGTGTGTCTACAGAGGCGTTTAATTAAAATTTGCAGGGTGGAAAATTAACAGCTTTCCGAGACGCAAATTGTAAACGAGGCAATATGTAAACTGTTGATCGCAAAGTGGAGACATTGAATTAGAGCGGTTGGGTATGTGGGTTATTATTCAAGTTGCGAAATTAAAAGTGAGTGCGATCAACTAATTAGCTTGTGACGTATTCCATATGAAATATATTAATATAATATAGTGGTTTTATCTGTGTAAGTTCAATTTCTAGTTTATGGTACGACAAAGCTCAGTTGGAAAAATGCCATTTATGTTATTTTCCGACGACATGCTTTATATCTAGAATTTCATCTAACATGCATACATATTTCGTTCGCGTTTTGAGTACCGAAAATAATTATTTTTTATAACTTGCTAATAAAATGCTACATCATAGGAAAAGTTGAGCTGGGTTATTAATTTTTAAAACTTTTTCTTTGTAAATGAAAGCTTTTCTCCGCGGCAGTCGAAGCGTGCTTTTTCAAGGTCTCGAAAGTTTAGGCGTAAGTACTCGATTATAACATAAACACAACATTTGCTGTTTAAAGAGTAATACATTAATTTATTCTATTCCTAAAGTGTTTGGACAACTTTTGCACTGATACTGAACACCTGTTCAATTGCGTTGTAGCACTAAGGTTTATAAAATGATATAAATCTATATACAGATTTTTTTATTACTGAATAATTGTAATGATTTTTATTTAACATAAATATATACATATAATACATATGTAATTTTTTTTAACCATATGTTTAATTTACCTTTAGCTTTTATGTATTAAATTAAATAATAATATGCTGATGCATTTAAAAGTGTCGTAGAATACGCTCGGAATAAGGATTCCGGTTTGTTATTGTGTGCGTGAACTGTGTGGCTCAAAACAATTTCGCTCAGAATATTTAATTTTTTTATTTTAAAAGAAAATATATGTTTATTTAACGTACATACATCTGAGCTAAGTTGGAAATTTCAACGGACAATTAAAAATATATTATATAATCGAAGAAACCAGACATTAATGTCATTAATTAAATATTTGCAAAATTCAAAGTCTTCACTAGTCAAAAAAATAATAAAGTCTTTAGCCATTATTCAAAAGCAAAAAGATATAAAATGGGGAAAGAAATTATTCGCAGATTGTTTAATGACTATTAAATCATTCGACTCCATTGAATAAATTAAAAAAATATCATTGGCGCAACGATAAGAATAATAACTTTTTTAAGCCTTACAGAGAATAGTGTAAAAAACCAACAACGTACGGATTAATGGAAAAATAATTAAAATATTTTAATCCACGGGTAAGAGAACGAATAACTTATAGTGTATATTTGAAGCCTTGATATCAATAAACCCAGATATGCCCAATAAATTTTGTTCTCTTAAAATTTCATTTATAAATAAAATACAGTGGCACGAGTTTAGTGACCTACCCATGTGACAGTGGGCGTATTTGGGTTAAACCAATATCAACACAAAATTATTTAAAATAAATCACTAGAGAAAATCGAACTTCTGTGCCATACTGCACTTTAATGACGAATACCAGCGTTGACGAATCAGCGACTGTCCTTAAAAGAGAAAGCGAGACAACGAAGTACACTCTACATCGCTTGTCCCTCTCATATACATGTACAAGCACATAATAACAAACCGGCATCCTTATCCCAAGCGTACTCTAGAAGTATATGAAAAAATCGTACAAGTGTAGAATTTTAAATTTGATTTTTTTTAAAGAATGTATGAAACTGTAAATAGTTATCTAATCTTAAGTTTGATAAAAAAAATTGAATTTGGTAATTATAATTAAATATTATATACCTGTAATTAGGTATGAAATTAGTATTCTGAAAAAAGGGCCAAATTTTTATAACTTTAAATATAGATTAAATGTAGTCCATTTAAAAGATAGCGCGTTTAAAAGTAGCCTGTAATTATTTACGAATAATATCGATTAA
This sequence comes from Plectrocnemia conspersa, assembly GCF_051122295.1. Classification (NCBI taxonomy): domain Eukaryota; kingdom Metazoa; phylum Arthropoda; class Insecta; order Trichoptera; family Polycentropodidae; genus Plectrocnemia; species Plectrocnemia conspersa. Next base: position 4,195,849 of record NW_028277176.1, on the reverse strand, counting down.
TATTTAGTTTCTAATAAATATTGAGAAATAAATACAGACATCTAATTTTATAACTCTTTATATATTAAGCAAGCGCGTACGGTGAGATACATTTGCTTTCGCTCGCTCGCGTTTAAAGTGACGAGAGCGAGTGAGAGATAAGGGTGTGCGTTACATGCGTTCCGTACGCTCACTTCTTCTCACTAACACTCGTCACTTAAAACGCGAGTGAGCGAAAGGAATGTATCCCACCGTAAGCGCCTGAAGTAATTACACAAAAAATCTACCTACAATATATGTCTTATTTTTATGCATATCAATATAAAACTATTTCTGAAAATAGAGCTTGTAAATATCTATTATATTTACAATAAAAATTAAATTTAAAAGTTCGTTAGCCGGTCGTATTGTCATATTGTTTTAAAATTGCGGCTATTAAGAATAAAAAAATCGTGATTGTTAAAATTACACTTTTATATTATAAACGTTTTATAATAAAAATTGAAATTAAAAATTTCGTTTGCTTGTTTCAAAATGGTGGTTATTTAATAATAAAAAGTCGCGACTCCGTTAAAAAATATTATATGTAAAAAACAATTTATAGATAGAGATAAAAATTGTAGCTTGCTTATGTAAATAATATTTATAATATAAATAAGTAAATTAAAAAAAGTTTACATTTATGTGGAATATAACTGTTTTTGAAGATACGATAACTGACGTAGTTTTAAACATATCGACATGAAACATGTTCCAAAAATATATTTAACGTTAACTGATTCCGAAATGCCAGCTATTTACAAACAAAAAAAAACGTAAAAACTGGAAATAAAAATAAAAATAAATATTTATAAATAAAAATTGCTCATAAAAAATTATATAAATCGTACTTCCATTCAATAGTCATGGAGAAAAAACGCTCTATAATAGATATTAAATTATAATAAAAATTAAGAGACACGCAATTTTTGTTTAAAATGTTTTGACAAATTGTTTAAAATGTTTAAACAAATTGTACCTAAATAGGATTTTTACAAGAAATTTTTACGACTTTCACACAAAATTATTTGACAAACCTAAACAAAAATAATATTTAAAAAATGTATCCTATTTAATATTTGAGCCATTATAAATAAACGTGGTCTAATTTTTATTTTATGGAAAATGAGCTTTGGTGAAATGACAAACAGATGTGATTAATTTATTTTTAAGGACTTTACAGATACATTTTTTCGTGACTTATAAACAAAAAAAAGCTTAATTATTCAATGATAATGCAATACTTTTTTGATAAAAGTGATCTTATTAGTTCACTTTAAAAAAATCAATCCGGCGCATTTCACAAAAAAAGTTGGTGACCACTGCTTTAAATAATATATAATAACCAGATTATTAATTAGAGAGCACCTTATAAAATGTTTTTTAATATGGGAAGCCCAAAAAAAATATTTATCACCGTTCTATAAAAAACATTTAAGTACAGGAAAATACAAATATCAAAATTAAGTGCAAATTGCTGACTTATAACCATTTTATAGTTTACAAGAGGAAGTTAAGAAGATAAAAAACGAATAATAACGTAAGATAAATTAACGAAAAATTACAAAAAAGGTTAACAAAGAAAAAAAATAGATAAATTATTATTAGGTATAAGAATATTAATAACTGGGCTACAAAAAAATAATTTTCTGCCTCTAAAGCTTTTTATGTTTATATTAGAATTTAAGTTTGATAATTATCAGTTCAATATAAAGCTATGTATGAAGGGTGGGTTACCTTATTCTATTTTTTTATAATTTAAGTTAGCGATGAATTATAGTAAAATAATAATATTTACATTATTATCATATATTTTAATAATAGGTTTTATAATTTAACCAAAATTGAAACAAGTTTATGGTACGAATAAAAAAAGTCCATTTGCGGTTTATAGAAACAGCATTTAATTAAACCAATACATTGGATCATAAATATATAAAAAAAATGTAGGGGCAATTAGCAATATTTTTTAATATACTGAAATTTAAAACAACAATAAACATCTACATTCTACACATGCAAATATATTATTATAACATACTTTCGTATTTAAATATGCTTTCTTAATCTAGTTTTATGTTGGAGTATTTAAAAGTTTACTGGCATTTCAGATATCGTGCAAATATTTCAGAACGTTTTTTTGCTATTAGGTGTTTTATAATAATGTAAGTTTTTATTTGCATTTTAAGAAAATATACATATGTGGTGTAATTTAATGAATCCTTTGTTTTTACTTGGTTAGCTGATCCATGTAACTAATGTTTGAGGACATGTATTTATACGTATGTATGTCACATTATAGGGCAGATTTTTCTCGAGCGCTATTAGGTCCGCTATTCGCTTGATTATTGCGCACTAAAAATAATATAAACATTATTTATGACTGCGAAAAGGTTGGCAATTTCACATTCGGTATATTTATACGCGAGTTTGGCCGTTCGGGATTATTTGTCGCGTAATGCGGGGGACATTTTTAGTATGGCCGTTACGCTCTGCGACGGGCCCTTTGAATGCTTTTTTTCCTCTCGTTCCACATGTGTTGAAAGGGTTGCAAACGAACTGAAAAACCTTTGTCAGCGGCAATAAGTTCAACTATTGTTTACTCGGCTTGTCGGCACAAAGGGCGGAAGGGCGTGTGCGGTTAACAACACTACTCCCTTTTCTTGGTTCGTCGTCCGCAAGAAAAACGTACATACACACACAACAAACAAACGGACATCAAAGGGATAACACTCTTCTGGCCTTTAGTTACTTCTCCTGTGAAATCCTTTGTGCACCTCGAGGGAATTGTAGATGTTCCGAGAGAGATTTTGCACCAAACGTGCGCCGATTCGCATCTAATCGACGCGAAGCAAAGGGCACATCGAGGATTCCGTGCGAATATACTATTCAATATTTTACAAATATCCTTCTCCGATAGTAAAACATTTTTATTCGATTTCGAGGGGTTATGCGCTCCGTGCGAGGGCGGGAAAGGGTTAATTTTATTTCCGCGAGTGGACGAACGGATTCGGAAATACGGAAGATTCAGTTTGGATTTCAATAAGCGAATCGCATATTGGATTTCGGGCGAAATCATTTCGGGAAGATTGAAATGGTACAAATCAAAGTTTGAAGGTTACCGTTTCAAAAATACTATTGTACTTTCTATGGAGTAACTTTTACGTACCATTTTGGTATACAATAATCATTTTTCGTACAGTAATATTTTTTTTCTAAAATAAGGTATGGGCCATTAAGTTATTTATTATTAAATATATGTTTTTGAGTTTAAAAATATAGATAATTTAGGGCAATATCCAAGACCAGTTGCTACTCGTGACTGAAGCATGAAAACATACCCGACGATAGTAGATAGGTTCGAAGAAGTACAATATTGAATTGATGCAAACTAGCTTCGGGTCGGACGCGGGGGTATAAATTTACAAAGGACCAAACAATAAATCAAGATCGAATGCGGGCACTTAACACGGCAGAGGGGATCCACACGAAATTACTGTACGCGCGGCGGAAGGAGGTCCCAGAGTGCGGTCGGGGCCCCAGGCCGCGAAAGAAGATTATGCAAGTATACGGTAGACCTCGTCGACTGTTTGCGTTGTCATTTGAGAAGGGTGTACCCGAAGTACGGTACACGAGTGTATTTACACGGCTTCCATCTTTACAGAGGTCCCCTTGACCCGCGGCCGGCCGGATGCTGGACCACAAGAGCGTAACGAGGCGCGAGCGCTCTGTCCGAACGGGACGAGAAAGAGTACGGCGAAAGCGAACGCTCGTTCGAAGCGTTCGCCGAACGGAAACCGCTCCGGTGAGCGTACTACGAACCGCAAACACTCGGTACACGGCACCTATTACAAGAGAGGAGCGGTTCTCAAACTGTGAGGGGATGAATAATATATCGTAAACATGTAGAAGAGACACAAGAACAATAGAGATCTGACATGTCCACTATTCCGGTTCCACTATCAAATATTTACATATCTAAAAATATGGCAAAAGCTTTATCAAAACCATGTATGTTCGTATTATTTTTCAATCATACGCTAAAAATATTCAATGAGCTAATTTGAGTTTGTTTTGGGTGATTTTAATCACTTCCAATATTTGTCATTATTTAGAGGTCATTTTAACGACTATTTCGAACAAACAAAAACATGTCTTGAAAGTAAGACCACACACAGTATATTCACAAAACAATGGGAGCGAGATCTCATACATCCGTCACGAGACGTTAATCACCAATATGTACCGCCAAAAAATATGCGCTAACTATTGTATTTTTAAACTTGGCTATTGATCACCAGAGTGCCCAGCTAAGACCGATTCACTTTTAAGGCGTGAGCACGACAAATCCCAGTTTCTCTGTATACATCACAGCCGACAATAATACAACTCGATACGCCAGCGAAGACTTTTTCTATTTTTTTATTAAATCTTCCGTTGTAAGCTGATAGGCGTAAGCCCAATGCGTTACAACGGGGTAAATCTGTACCAACTGATTAAGTCAATCAGATATAATGAAGCTCTACAAGTAAGTATTAACCACCAGACTGAAAGTCTCAGAATCGGTAACATCTATATTATTAATTATAAAGTGTAATATAATTTATAGCCAATAGATGTCACGGTTTTTTTTATAATAGCGCATTTTTTATAAATAAAAATTCGAGTGCCGCTGTCGGGGCTCGAACCTGTAACCTCAGAGTTACTAGTCTGAGACGTTACGGATTACGCTATTCTGTCCTTATATATTATAAGTGGTAATTTATAAATGTATGTTTATAAAATAAACTATTTTTATCAACATATAGAAACTATTTAGCTGCAATGTCACATTTTTTACCGCAAAAATACAAAAGTATTGTTTCCATCAAGTTCGCTAAATAATGTGCACTGTGCACAACGTTAATTTATATAAAAATTTGGCGTTGTTAAAGTATCATTATTAAGATAATTGTAACCTAACCTCAAATAGATTTAGCTTTAAAAAGATTATTAGACTTAAAAAATAATGCCTTTAAAATTTTGTAAACAATCCAAAATTATTATTTAACGTTTTTTGAATGTTATTATTTTCGGTATCATCCATAATCGTCGCGTTGAAACTATTTGTAAAAAAACAGTTAAGACGATCATAAAAAGCAATAAATATGTGTTCCTCGCATTTGAAAAGTAACAGAATGTTAGACAATAGAACAAATTACGCTAAAACGAGATTAATCGTGCCGACACAAATAAAATCAACAAGTGTGCATTTAAAATATAGATGATATTATTGCGGCGTTAAACAGTAAAGTTCTCGAGCCTGTTCTTTTAGTGCGGGCAAAGTTTTTTTCGTATTTATTTTATTGTGAGGATTATTTTCAGTTAAGCGTTTTAAAGACTACTCTTTTCTGGTATTTTCTACACATTTTATTTATTATACAATATGTAGAATAGGCAAATTAAATAATTTTAACAATCACATAAGAGTTTCGTTGGTCCTTCGAAGCCGTGTTTAGACAGACTTTAAACGACGGTCTATGCTGTACCTTGAAAAAAATATTATCAACTTTTTTGCGCAGAGAAAAGTTATACAACTAGCAAAAAAATGTAATAAAACTGTATTCAAAACCCTGATTTTGAGTTATTTTTAAACTAAAAAATAACCAACATAAACTCTAGAAAACATCTAAGTAAATAAAGCAGTAACTATTTGCATTAATCATTAACAAACTTATGAATATTAGGTTTTATAAATTTTAGCATGTCGCTCTAATGTTGCTCTAATAATAAATGTTTTTATATATATAATATGTATGAATTTATTTCTGAAGAGACGTCTAATACGTAATGGATGATATTTTTAATGTTTCAGTTCTTCAGTTAAATTAGTTTTTGTATCTCTCGGTGACAATTTTCATTCGAGATCGCTGTCCAGTTTGACAGTTTGAGGTTCAGTGGTTCTGAGCGGCGGTCGATGGCCGCAGAAGATGGGCAGTTAGCGGGCGAACCGAGATGGGACACTTAATGGAGCAGCTTCTCGATTGCCACGTACGATCTTCATATCCTTATCGTCCTCATAATAAAATAAACACAATCAAAAAGTTCTCTCGCACCAAAAGGAGAGGCTCGAGAGCATTACTTTTTATCGTCACGATAATATCGTCTATATTTTAAACGCACGAGAATCATAACTATAATCAAGGAATACTCTTTGATATGCAAATTTATAACCAGTATAAGTCGGTGACTAATACCTAAAAGACCTAGGTTTGAATACCATATGGACCCTAGTGTTTTTAAATTTCTATCGTGTTTGAGAGATCGAAACTGATTTTCCTAATCTAACGGAGTAGGGATTCCAATCCCGGGCCAAAATTTTGATCCCGGGATTTCGGTATTGCAATTAGTCGATCCCGGGATCCCGGGACCAGTCCCGGGATAATTTTCATGTTATTTTATCGATAAAAAGAATTTAAAATGAATAATACAATATATTTTTACATCTGTTTTTTATAACGTACAATGTATAAAGTACGTATAATTTTAGTCTTGGACTTAAAATAGAAAATAATATAATAAAAATAAAAAAGGGAAGGTCTTATATATTTATTTGAGAAGAAAAAAATGAACTTTTGACAATGTATGTACATACCTATGTACATTCATAGACACAATTAATTGAAAACATTATTTTGAATAAAACTCACGAAGTAACATCAAAGCATCAAGTGTTTTATCATTTAGCCTTGATCTGATTTTGGTTCCTAAGCAGCCTGCTGCTGAAAAAGCACGTTCAGACTCACAGCCTCAAAGATTCACAGATGACACGTGCAACTCGCGCAAGTTTGTACATGAAATATAACGATGTTGTCAATAATAATTCGATTGTGCTTGATAAATCAACCAATCCGAAAAATTCGGGATTATGTTTTATAATCCCGGGACTCATCGGGTATTGAAAATCGTTCGGGATCCCGGGATTCGGGATCCCGGGATTGGAATCCCTATAACGGAGTAAACACTTGATTTTGTTTACTCTATTACGCACTGCCATATTGCATCGAAGGAATCCATTTATTTAAAAATATACTTTTGAAACCTATGGCGTACAAAATTTATGAGCTACGACGCGTGCATTTTTTATAGCACACGAGGAAAACCTTCTTCGATAAATCAATTTATTTTTATTTATTCACATGAGGTTTATTCGCGGAATATGTTCATTATATAAACTCGCATTTTTGTTCGTAACCCAATATTAAGTAATAGACAGTTCCCCAGCAGATTAATCATAATTTTCTTAATGACATTAAGTAATAACACACACATTTTAACGGTTGTACCTGCCATGATTGATAACGCGTATAAAGTAATGACTTCCTGCGATTCATTTTTTATTTCACTTTACATACTACATACTAGCGGAAGGTGGTTGACTTGAGACCAGGCTTACCTGGACTCGGACCACTTGATTAATGGACTCGGATGAACGTTTGAACGATTCACTTACCTGCAAATAGAAAAGAAAATCGATTAGATAAAGCATACAGGCAGAATCAATACATTTTGCGAGCTAGAGACATAAATCACGATAGTGTCCGGTGACATAAAGTTTATTTTCAATTTTAAATTCGTACTTTTATTTTATTCATTTTGGAATCATTTACAATAATCGATAAATCTAGTAACATAAATAACTTCTAACATATTTTTAATAAAAATAAACAATGTCAGTTGGGGTACACTGAGTTTGTCTTCAAGGTAGGAAAAGATATAGCAAAAAATATTTCCAGACAACTGTGAGAAATTATAAGGCTAAATAATATGGGGGTGCTTCTTATGTTTCGAAATGGAAGGTATCCTTCATTGATAGAACAGTGAAGGTGGTGGATTATATCTATAAATTTTTTAATCATTACATAGAAAAGTACGTGGTCTTAAATTAAGACAACAACTTTATAGATGGTTTCTACATCATTTTAACGAGTGAAAATAGTCAGAAATGTTATTTTTTTTATTTGATATATGCAGTAAAGATTTAATTAAAAAATAATATAATTAATATTCCTTTAAAATATTTTAGAATTGAAGGAAAAATGTGTAAAAAAATCTTGGAATGGCCTTGAAATAACCCTTAATAAAACAATAGAATATATCTTAAGGCTACATTTAATAAAAAAATATTGCGTAACTCAACGAGTAACCAAAATAGTTTTTCCACAACGAACTCATTGAATTTTTGATTATTTCCATTCTTATCTGTGTTTTAACAGTTAATAGTATTTTAAGAAAAGTACTTTTTATTAGTGGAAATATGCGATTTTAAAATAAATTTTCACCACAGGGTGTTTTAGAATTTTGTATTGAACTTCAATTATATTAATTTATGGATTTTTACTGTTTTATTTTCTTTGTTTATTATGGTTTGGCGATGGGAGGTGACGTGTGGCAATTAGACACAGATTGCGCCGCTGCAGTAGTATTTTTATTGAATATTGAAGAAGTTTACAAAGCGCCAGAGGTTGCCTGTCGAGAGAATCTGTCACGCCAGTGTTACCAGTGTGGCGCCAATTTTTGGCCATAACAAAATCTAAATGAAAATATATAAATAGCACACTCTCCCCCTTACTATGCGTTTTAATTTTATTTGTTATGTAGTATATTTCAACAAATATTTAAGGAGTTTGAAAACATACAAATTTATTAATGTATATATGTATATCACATTCCATTAGTTATTTATATACAAAATATGCGTTTTTTGCATTGCATTAATATCAATTTCAAGGTTTAGTGTTAAAAGATGCCTCTTAATGGGATTAATATGTCAATCAAATAGCTCCAGATTGGGGATGATTGTAGAAAATGTGCTTAAACTGAATACTTCAGTAAAAAAACAAAAATGTTTCCTGGAAGTTCTTATATTTTAACAAAAATTATACTATAGCAAAATGATTTATTTCAAGCAATGTATACTAAAATAGTGATAGTAGTGACATGAAACTTTGTATTAGGGTGGCTTTTATTTTAAGAATTTATTTTGTGATAACAGGAAGACACCACAAATCGTAATTCTAGAGAAATAATCAATAATGTTTAAATATATCTAAGCCCAAATTTTTTTCCAAAATATATTTAAACCTTATTTTTATATATGGTTTTGGATTTTGCATATAGTTTATGAATATTTCGGCAAATTTGTTAAATAATATATAATTATTATATTTTATGTTGAGGTTCATATTATTTGTAGCAATCATGTGTAACGCCAATCCGCTTCCAAAAAATAGATAAAGGGTGACTCATCAATGGAAATTTCTGGGAGTCATCCAAAATCAATGAAATATCAAGTACTTATAGAAACAATAGAAATAAAAAAAAACTCTTCGGTTACGTTATGCATAATTCAAACTTTTACACCTTGTATGTGTAATATAGTAATAAACGTTTAAAGAATAATATTAAATAAATAAATTTATTAAAAATATAACATATATACGAATTATGATGATTTTGAAGCTACTGTATGTATTATATAATTTTATGACATAGGATATGACAGCATTGAGTAGTATATATGTTTTTTTTGTAGCTACAGATACAGCTTTAAATCGTGTTTATATTTTTATAATTTAAATAAAATTAACATGGTCTGAAGCGTATGAGTTATTATAATATGATACAAACTTGACTGGATTATTATACCTGAAATATATGATTCTTGTCATGTGTTTATATAAAATATGAAAGATATGATTCATATGAAATATATGAATATATTATTGTGGAACACAGATTAGAGAAATGCTATTGGAAAAACGGAGAACACATAGATAAGTTTATTTATATCTTAAAAATATTTTACCTCGTTTCGCGGAATTATTTTATATTTAAAAATATAGTTAAATATATTACTATATTTATTAACTGCTTATTAGAATGACTTTTTATGTATGCTAATATTTTTTTAAGATTGCTCCTATTGTCATAAAATATGAATAACGTCACGGAAGGATTAGCATGCACTATATAAAAAGAATATCTAGAGGAGTATACCTTGGTGTGACGAAACCGGATTTTGAACCGATTCCCACAACTTCGTGGGATTAAGAGAACTTGGAACAATCGGTGTAGGATTTCCGTATCGGGAGGATGTGTATTTGCATTATTTGTCTTCTTTGGTGAAACTCGGTGCTCGCTTTATTCACATCACGCGCGGATTTTGCAAAAAATTTAAACGCGTCGGTGGTCCGAGTCCTCGATAAGGACTAAACGATCATTCCATCATGAGGTTCTGAGAACGGACATTCCCGACAAAAAGAACGATGATGACGTGCGTGACCTCTTTTTGTACACGGTTTAAATATTTTAAGTATAAGGCGTCCATGTATCAGAGTAAAGTTGAGTCGGTGTTCGAGCGCATAAAACTTTCCCACTTTGGTGCAAGTTCTAATGGCCGACAAAGTTTCAGCAGTAACAATTAAAAATAATGTAATAATCCAAATCTGGACGGGAATTAAAAACTAGGATCTCGAGTGAGGCGGATCCATTATGCAGAAATTCATGGCACGTCCCAGTTTTTTAATGTATGCATATTAACCTCGGTAATCTTTTCAGTTAAAATAGCAGGGAGTCTACTTCTTGTAATAGAGAATAGACAATAAGAAGAAAAACATTTACGGATAAGACTTGTGTAATAAGAAAGAGTAATTAAATCTTTGAAACTCGAAACACACAGAGCAATTCATATTTTAAATTTGGAATATATTTTTTAAGTCCTAGTTTTTGCTTTCATATATGTATATGTACATATATACATATATATAGGTTTGTCTGTGATTTTATTTGAGAAGCACTTAATAGATATAGAAATTATTTTACAATCTCGTTCCCGTTGCAATATGTTTTACATTGAAACTATCTTTAAGCGCTATAATATTTTTCTATAGTATTAACGTTTGAATTTAAATTAATTAAACTATGAAAATATTGCAACACAAGATTTTCATTATTAAGAAATCTACAATAAGTTAAATATGTTTTGCCACAAAGATAATGTAAATTGAATTGTATATTTAATTTAATGCAAGTTTATCAAAAAAAAACATATCATTGATTCAGTTTTGCATTGACAAAATAATTTATTTAAAATTATACAAACATTTCAACAAAAATATATATATATAAATTCAATTATAGCAATTTAATGCAAATAATTAAATCGTTACTAGTATGATTATTATATATTTTGTTAATACATATAAACATACAGTAACTTTTTAACCTACATATATTTAATAAAGCTCCTTTATAAAATGACAATTAATTTTAAAGACAGCATTATATACAATACATGTTATTAATTTATAACCATTTTAAATTATTGTCATAAAACAAAATTATTAAACTAATAAACACAAGTCGTTATTTAGCTAAGAACATAACTTTAAATCAAAGTAATCATAATAAATTAAAAATATTTATACATATTAAGATAGACAATATTGTACCTATTGTCGTTGATGTCTTAAGTAATTTTAATAAATGCGTAGTATCGTTTTTTTTTTTGTTTAAATATTTATGCAATAATTACATTTATTATAATAAACTAATAACTAATATTGTGTCAATATTGACAGAATGTTATGCAAAGAGTTACATAGCAATGCTATTTTTTAGATACAAACACGTACACGATAAAAGTACTATTTTTTAATGCTTCACCATGATCAATCGATTTTTTTATCAAACTAAACATATTTAAATTGGAATAGTATAAAAAACACATACGGTAAAGGTTAACATTCACGTGTGTATTATATGGAACTATATTGTCAGCCGTTCGAAGCACTTTATCTTTTTCAAACCATTGTCGATCCAATCAAGCGTGATTGATCAATGGCCGTACTAAAGAATCCAATTAGAGCGTTTATGTGAACGCCGAGTGGAACGTGAAAAAAAGATTTTATGTATATACACATTTTTAATTCCATTATTTACAACTAGCAAGCCATTTAAATGTTACAACTGCAGCAAAATCCACTAACCGGGACCGTTATCACGAATAGAACAACAATCCCACGGCGATAATCTGATTCGGGGATAATTAGAGAAACGGTTAATACGTGAGATTTCGCCGCAATGGCGGATATAAAAGCTATCCGATCTTTATTGAATGTAGCGGCGGTTGAAACTGTCGCCGAGGTTTGCATAACTACTCATTTTGTACGATTTCAAAAGAAAACCATTAGAGAAATTATGACGAGGTCAATAGGGGGGAATATTGGAAAAAATGACCTCATCTGCGACGATTTTCTCTGGCATTGCGCAAGTGCAAGTTGCGATTTTTGAAAAGCCGCGCGTCGGTGTCTCTCGCGCAGGGCACGCAAAAAACGGTTGTTAATTTCCAATTAGGAATGGTAAAAAATGGCTTTATAATGAGGCGAGGAATAGTGTGCGGTGGATGTTTTGAAATTGTTACACTTTTACGATCGTTTTATTGTGTTTCAAATGTGCACATGTGTGATATTATTCGTACTGAGAATTTATGAACCGAGTAGAAAATCCGCAATCAAGGAGAACTAGTTGGATTTCGGCGAGAGTGAATGACCAAACGATTTTTTAATGATCTATTCTAACGTCATTACTATGCAATTTTATGTAAGCCGATTAAATAAAAAAAATATATAATATATATATTATTATAAGTCGCAGTTTTGTAATGCAAGATATTTACTATGTTCAAACTTGATCGCTAATTGACTCGAGATTGCAACAATTATTCAGAGATTAATCTTTTTACGGCATAAACTTTACTATAAATTTAATTTCTTCATCAATAAATTATAGGCGTATTATTTTTTATAAAATAATGCAATATTGCAAATAAGTAAATGTTTAAGAACGCTAATATAAAATAAATACAATTTTTATGATATTTATAGCCAAAATGGTAATGATGAAATTCTCTCCTATATTATCAATCTGTATCTTCACAACTTAACACAAGATTCTAATGGATTTAAAAATTACTTGAATGGATCGAAAGTCTACTCTTAACGCGACATACTAACCTAACCGCCGAAAAAATATAATAAATGTATTTATAAACGCACTATTAGATAAAATATGAAGAATAAAAATAAATTACTAGATAATTTTTTGTCAGTCTCAATGATGATTTGGTCTCATACTTTCATGTACTCGAGAAATAATAACTCAATTTATTTAACAAGAAACGTACGCAATTTTCCATTTATTCCACCGTTAAACAACAAATCAAACAAGAACAAGATTTTCTATTAAAAAAGCATGAAATCCAGATAGCCGTACCTCAATAACATAAATATCATCATTAAAAACTAACGTTCATAATAAACATCTTTCTCGGCAATTAAGCGTCACATTCCAGACTAAATCGCCAACAAGAACAGTTATTTACATCAGAAGAATGCTACTATATAATATTTTTTCTTCGTTCACCCCAGATTTTAAACGACATCCAATTACTGCATAATTGTGCACAATTTGCCCGTCAAACGGACGTTTTCAGAAAGAGAAGTCACTCATTCCATGACTATTGATTTTAAGTGCCTCATGGGAAATGCCGTCAGTCAGTCAAACCTCTGCGGCAAAAGGAAGTTAATGAACGATGCGTCATGAACTAGTTTTTCAACCTATTATGTGGCAGAAAAACAAAATTTCTGAGATCTGCAGATAGAGAGTACGTATAAGTCTCGGGCCATTACGTAGACAAAGCGTTGCCTTTGACCCAGTTAATGTCCGCTCTCGGATAATGCGATTAAGATAATTCGTAGCCGATTGCTAACTCGATTGCCAGCAGATACGTGTGCTGTAGAGTATAACCTAAAAATTTAATAACATGCACGATTTCCACGAAAGGCGTTCGAAGCGTATTTCTGCGATTCGAATTCGATGAATCACAAAAAATGTTCTTTAAATATTATTATGAAAGAAGCCAGATAGCAGACATCTGCGTCGATGATGGAGAATAAAGCTGCTCCGATTCACGGAAAGATTTAATTTATTGATAAAAGAGATTAACTTAATTAACGTTCGCGTTACGCGCTATGGTTAAAAATTAACGTTTATGTGGCTTTGGTGTAAAAAATACGGATTATAAAGGCGCTTAAAATTGAATCTCTCTTTTTGATAACCAAAATGACCACGGAATTAAAAATATATATCTATTACAATTTAATTCGCAATGTAATGTTTCAAATTTCTATATATCATATTTTACAAACTGACGTGAATTAAAAAGTTGTATGAATATAGTTCTGACTGAAAATGTGTTTTACAGTTTTAAATATTGTACGAATTTAATTTCGATATTTCTTTTAAGTTGTTTACAGTTTTTATTTGTATATTTTTAATAATAAATCATTACTTAAAATATAATGTCTGAGAAAGTAAAGCAGAGCAATTCAATTTATACAAAACCACTTATCAAAATCTTGAAGAGTGATGAATTATTTGATAATGTACTTTTAGCTATTTATACATTGGGACTTTAAAGTGGACCACGTCATAGACAACGTATAAAAATATATTACTTTATTAAAATAGACAAAGGTTTAAATATAACAATTTTTTTAACTTGAACTGAATAACTTATTTGTACTAATAACTATACATATATAAACATAGTTTAACTGTATATTTATAAATTAAAGAGCAAACATTGTGGAAATTTAAAATATTAATTAAATCTACTACTTATAAATGTATTTTAAAAAAACTAGTAAATCTAAATCAATATCAATAATAATATTATTCATATTTTTTTTCTAATAAAATATTTGATAACCAGGTACTATTGTTTCTATTATTATTGACACCCTTATTTTCGTTCTATTTTTTAATGTATCTTATAAAAGGATGAAATCTTTATAAAACGAGAATTAAGCGTTTTGCTATAATTTTATTTTCAGAAAATGAGAGAGTAAATTTATTTTTAAAAATCTTGTCTGAAAAGGTTTACTTGTCTGAATTTTTTAAAAATACAATGCACAACTATATATCAGTGTTTCACATTTCTGAAAACAGATTGTTAATAATTTGGATGTGCCTAACTAAAACCTGTTGTCTTAACATAGTAAAATGAAAAAAATGGTGAAATTATATATAATACTTATAAAGAAGGCTAAAATATATATTTTACTGAATTTTTAACTATTAAATGTATAATATATATTTAAATCAATGGAAAAAATAAGCAACTGCTACATATTGTCGATCATTTATTTAAGGATTTTTATCTATAAAATTGATCAAAACATAAGTTACAAAATATTTGATAGGTTGGCATCAGATAATAAATTGTAGACTAGATTAAACTTCGTTTAGATAATATTTTTTCAGAAATTTGATCAACATGACTTGCCATATTTACTCAATGCGTTAATATAGTGATTATACAATACAAATGGCACTTATACAATTTAACACTCAAAAAATATCTGCACACCTAAAATAGGTGTGAACCATCTAAAACAATTTTTTCGTGTACTTCATAGCTATTGCCAAAAACATATTTTGTGTTTCGCATGCTCATTGAGAAGCCGGATGGCTTTGGCAGGAAAAGCCTTTTTAATCGCCGATGTCTTTTCCGTGACGGGTAAGAACAAGGGACGCAATCGCGACTCTGTATTACACTCAAGCTCGCAGCTGCAACATTGACTGATTGTTGATACGATCTCGACAAAAATGTCAGTAAGATTTTTGGTAAATTTTCTACATTTTTGGTCAAGCGAAAATATTACTATTCGATTAAATTGATAGAGGACTTATATCGAGCAGTAAAATATATTTAAGGAGTACAAGTCACTTTAATCAAAGGTCATTAAGTCTTCCATATATCAATCCAATATTTCCATACAGAGTGTTTCTCGAATCGCTTGTTATCGTGAACGATCTCGTGGCATAAAACGCTCCTTATCATTTTCGCACGAAATTCTCGTGATTAATCGAATCGCAGTCATCTCGGTCTAATACCCTTGAACTTCTCTTCCGAGTCGTTCAGTATGCTACGGATGATGTTCCGAGTAATCCCCCGATAACTCATTCTCCCATTATACGTTCGGTATAGTATATAATGCATACGTAGCGCCTACGACCCAAAGCACCGCCCGAGTGGAAGTACTTGGACTTGGTACAACAAAAAATCGATCACGATTTCGCCTTTCGGTCACGATTCGGATTTAGACCAGTCTCATTAATCGTTTCGGTGATTCATAGTGTATCCATGGCGTTGTCTTTGTATCGCCGGTTACGCCACGCTAACGCCTTTGGGTTTTATCACCTACGGTGGTAGAATCGGTTTTTGGCCTATGACACGCGCTTTCATTCAATAACTTCACTTTGAGGTGGGTGTTCGTTCAGTGTGATTAATAAAGACCGGGCTAAATGTAGTTAACGTATAATGGGTGTGATTTGTTTTAATATTGCTTTATTTAGTGCAGCAGTAAACATTCATTACTTTTATTCATGTCGGTGTGATTTCAAATTTATAGATCAACATATATTATTGTTATGCGGTGTTCTAACTTAGATAATTTGCTTTACTTAATAACGGCTGACATGCATGTCACAAAGACGGGAAAAACGGAATTTAATGGCTACAGCGACAGGCAGTGAGATAAGGGATGACTCATCAATGATCATTCTAACATCCGAACTCGGACACGGTCAATTGGACGACGGACAAATGGCGATGGTCTTTTGGGCGATACAATAATAATGCAATACAAATAAATTTGCAATAAAAATCTTATTTTTATCGTTATATTTAGTAACATGACCCTATTATTAAATAATTAATTAGCATGATTTACTACATATTAAAATATATACATACGTACATAGGAAAATAAAAATTACTAATATTTTTTAGAAAAGCATTATACGGTCTGAACAAAACATAGAATATATATTTTTACTAAATCATAAAATATTTGTTTGATTGTTTGATTTTTTTATTCAAGATCTTGTGAGAGTTACCCGATATCATAAAACATTTTGGCTTAAGCCGATAATTTTAACATCACTACTGATAAATGTTTATCGTTGATTTTGCCCTTTATGCGATATTCTTTTTATGTTTTGAGCCTTGGAAATTACTGTGAGAACAAGCTATCGGAATTTCCAAAAATTGCATATTTTACAGTTATCGATTTTAAACTATATAAGGGTAGTTCCAATAACACAGATCTAGCGCGATACCTGATTCTAGGGAAACATTAATTATTCCTGTAGAATATTTAAATTATGAATTCAGTCCATTACAATTTTAAGGTTTTCTTTTAGTTGATTCTGAATCAGAACAAGTCGAACAATGAGTCGTCAAAGTCATGCAATGTGGAGCCAAAGCATGAAAGAATTATTTGAATGGCACATTTTTACTTTCACCCCCTTTATTTTCTTAATTTTTGTCATTTTGGCTAGAAATGATGGAGGTTTTGTTTTCCCTGCTTTATTTTGTTTGACTCTTGAAACGTTCATAAATTTATTTTAAATGATAAATGAAACGTTGATTATAAAATTGCAATACATCAAGCTTTGCGTACGGTATTTCCACAATCTAACATAAATGGTTACTTTTTTAATCTGGTACAAAATCTTCGAAAGCATTTAGATTCATGTAATCTTTTGCCCAGGTACTATTATGATTCGCTTTAAATCCAAAAATGATTACTTCACTTGCTTTCGTTTCAGAACAAAATATAATACATGCTTTTTCTGAAGTAGAGAATCATTTATCCAATGAATTAGAAGCAATTTTTAAATGGTTTACGAACGCCTATATAGGTCGCCTAAGAAATAATAGAAGTAAGGTTCCACCGATTTTTCCATCCAACGTTTAGTCTGTTTATCATAGAACATTAAACGGAAGCGATAAGACCAATAATTTTGCCGAGGCATGTTATCGGAAACTGCAATTGAGCTTTTGTAGCAGTTCAAGTCATCTAAATTTTTGGATTTTTATCAATGGTATTAGATAAATCCAAAAATCTAAAAAAGCTATTATGTTGATTATGAGAGAACTATAGTAGGTTTGAACATCAGCGCAAATAAGAAGCTGACCAAATAATTGGTATAAATAGAGAAAATTTCATACAATATTTTTGTGGTATTGCATATTTTTTTGCGTATTGCAACAACGCAATTTATCTTACTAATTTATATTGAACTAGTTTTTTTCTTCAAAATAGTGTTATTGTAATATCATATTAATCTCAATCATAAAATGCACTTATAAGCAAGAATTTTTCTTAATGGATAAAAATTGCTGTACATTGGTTCTAGATCAAAAATGGATCTAATTGGATTGATATTTGGACAATCATCAAGATTGATGGAATCATGAATCGATTCCAATTTATGATCGCCATTATCTTCCCCTCCATTTGAATCGGATACGTATTGATTATGATTAATATAAAAATATTACACTACACGCGTCTAGATATAGAATAAAAAAAATAAGCATAAATCATCTCTGTTGTGAGGTAAACACTCGTCGGGTAAATAAATACGTGGATGTTGAACAGAGCGTGATTCTGTGTGGTCTACCAAAAACACACACACAGGTGAAGAGAATAACTTGTATGTTACGAAACAAAACGAAAACTCGTGTTATCGAAAGGGATTACCTTGGCTTTTATTTGTGTTTTCAGTGCGTGGACCTGTTGAACGAGAAATGTTTTCGAATCCAATTTGATGTTTGTTTTATGATATTCGACTTTTGATGGCTTCGGGATGTACAACCGATCGCCGAAGAATAGTAAACATTTCAGGTATTTCGTGGAAATTCGGAAGGTGCGCTAATGCGACACGACAAGGACGGGTCACGTTCGTTTTTATGACGTCGGCTTAAAAGCTTCAGTTTCATTATTCGGTAATAGTTTTTTCAGGCAAAGAATGGCGAGACCTTTAGGGAATTAAGGAGGATCGGAACTGAACGCTATTAGGACGGATACGATAGAATCAAATACGGGAAATCTGCAAGAGATAACAGATGTGAGGCGTGAAATACCCAAATTGATTTCCAATAGCAGAGCTGAGACGTGATATTAAGCGCGTGTGTGTATTTTTAACCCTTTCCGGTCAAATACCATTAATGTGTAGATTCTTGCATAGTGTTAAAGAACACATAAATAATTTTAATATATAAGACAATCACACACATATTGTCATTCAAT
This sequence comes from Plectrocnemia conspersa, assembly GCF_051122295.1. Lineage (NCBI taxonomy): Eukaryota > Metazoa > Arthropoda > Insecta > Trichoptera > Polycentropodidae > Plectrocnemia > Plectrocnemia conspersa. The sequence continues at coordinate 4,176,626 of NW_028277176.1, read as the reverse complement.
GACTATTATGTAACAGGAACATATACGCCATTAGTGAGAGCAAGAAAAGAGCAGAAAAAGAAAGATTAAATCATATTTAATGATTTCTATTAATTCATAAGCTCAGTCTTAACTTTCGGCGTCGTTAATTTAACTAATATTAATACCGCTGCCTTTCCTCGGGCAAAAATATAAACACAGGTTTAATTATAAATTATGCCCTTTTTTGTTATGCGGCTCGGCCAAGATTAATTATTCAAGTTATTCGAATCCCTTGAAACCTGGCATAATATTCTTCGCCGCCGCCGAGGTCAAACTTTTGTTTCAATTATCAAAATGGACGAAACTAAGATAATAATTTGGCGCAAGTATATTTTAATGAGGGTTTATTGCGAATTCACGTGCCGCCGAACGCGAAACGTGAATGGATACAACGGCGATGGCTCTTCCGGGAAAGCGGACTTTTTGACGATCTACCGGATGGAGAAATAGGAAAAATACTGACCAGAAGATAATTAACCGGAACACGGAAACGAGCGGAAATAACAACGGAGCACAAAGAGCGCGAATCGGTCAAGGTTAATCGCTGGCGTGCTTATCGGGAAGCGTCGAAAGACACGAAGAACTGTTGGATAGGCTTTCCCGTATTTACCGATTGGGGTGAGATAGTGGAAAAAAATCGAGGTGATCTATTTTTAAACGACTCTTCAACAAACAAAGTTCAAAAAATAAATACACTGATACAAATGTGCTATCCAAAAATAAAATAGGACAGTTCATCGCAAGAGAATTAGTGAATGGAGATTTTAACAGGACTTCCAATAAAAAAAAATTAAAAAATTAACACATGTAAAAATAATTAAAGCTATTTTTGGTGAGATTGTGTTGTATTACCATTTTAACACCAGCGAAGATGTAAGATGTAATGTTAAAATGAATAACAGAATAATATAAACTTGATTATAATTTTATTTTTTCACGATCGAATCTTAAATTTAATAAGAATATTAATTAAGATAATCTATACCTTTCAAAAGAAAATATAAACAATAAATGCTCAATGTCTTGTATTTATTAATTAGCTATCTTAACGATAAACTATTATTTTTTGTATTGTTAAAAGTTTATAAATATAAGTAATGAACATATAATGATTTAATTTCTAAGCAAATAATCTTAAACTTAAAAGCTTATAAACAGCATCTAGTAACTTACATAATCTGTAATAAGCTATTAAAAATAAAATTAAAGTTCATACTTTACATATAAATCAAAATGAGTCTAAATGAATAATAAAAGAGGACTGTTTCAACTGTAAATTATTAACATCTGAATAACCTTGAAAATTCACAGAGATAATTCCATAAAATATATATTTAACACGCTATTTTCCGTTTTTATGTCTATTCGTTAATAACGGGTTACAAATTATTCCGTGCGACTGAACTAAAACATTATTAATGATATTTGTATATGACGACATATACTATAAAAATAATTTATGAACGTCACAATATTTTTTATAAACGGATCATTTACTGGCATTCAAAAAATACAAAAATCTGTGCATCCTGTGTCGTTTTACTCCACAGAGGTACCTGCTTATTGGTGAACTATCAAAAAGTATATCTATCCACTTGTAATACATTATATTCTTATAAATTTGCTTTTATTATTGTTTCATTTAATCTACCATTGTAACATGACAGGCGTAAGCCCAATGCGTTACAACAGAATAAATCTGTATTAAGTAAATCAATCAGATATAATGAATACCTATAAGTAAGTATCAATCATCAGACTGAAAGTCTGAGAATCGGTGACATTTATAAATTATTATGCACTGCCGCTGGGGCCGATTTTTTTTATAATAGCGCATTTTTTATAAATAAAAATTCGAGTGCCGCTGTTGGGGCTCGAACCCGCAACCTCAGAGTCACTAGTCTGAGACGTTACGCACTAAGCTATTCCGTGTTTTTAATTTTTTTTCGTATCTAAGAGATCAGAATTAGTGATTATTTTATAATTATAATTTTATTCGATTTAGGTTAGATTAGGTTTACTAGTACTTTTGAGGTTTCAACAGTAACTATAACCAGTGTTATAGTCAGTAACTAATTCCCAAAATATATGGGTTCAAATCCCATACAAACATTTGTGTTTTTAAATTTGTATCGTATCTAAGAGATCAGAATTAGTGATTATTATATAATTAAATTCTGATTAGTTTAAATTAGATTTACTAATACTCTTGTGGTTTTAACAATAATCATAACTAGCACAATAGACCTTTTGTATAGTCGGTAACTAATACTCGAAAGACCTGTGTTGTAATCCCCTGTGAATTTTTGTGTGCTTAAAATTTTTCATCATGATAAAAGTAATTTAAAATATAATTTCCGAATCTATAATAATTTTAATTATCATCGATTTGGGTAAGATAAGGTACTTGAAGATTTTATTAATCTCATGGATGAATCGAGCTAAGCCGTAATATTAAAAAATCTCAAATAATGAGCTACATATTTCAAATTCTGATCTCTTAAACACAATAAAAATAAGATTTTTTAGTTATAATTTCGGGATTGTTAATAATTTGAATTAAAACGTGTTCATATCACGTCGGAATCACCACTTTAGGAGTTTAGACAATGACCCTTTGAACATGGACCCATCTGTGTGTGGTCGCTACAATTATGTTCAATTTAGGTAATATAATGTTTTCGTATATTTTCATAATATCACGGATGAATATCGTAATGATTGATTAAAATTGAGCTAGGTCGTAATATTAGATAATAAGCTACATATTTCAGGTCATAAAGAATATAATATATGTAACTTACAAAAAATAGTAGGGCACCTAGAATTGCACAATAGCCACACATCGAACGGCATTAATTATCACAAAACATTCTTTAATCCCCGTTATTTATATGCATTGTTTGAACTATTTTTGTAACTATCAAAGATGCATTCATTAAAGGGGGTGATCTGGAAGTCTGCCGAGGAAACCTTCAAAAACTTGTACTATGCGTTAGTCTCTCAATTTTTTTGTTAAGCCCACAAATTTGATTCGTATCTTAGCTTTTCAACGAAGAGCGTGCGATATGATTCGATTTCGTGCGTAGGAGCAATCTTTTACGAATTAACGCCGGGCGCCGGAGGAAGTCTGTGGATGATGATAATTGGTAAAACGATGCCCACTTTTTACGTCTGTGCTATATAGCGTGTGAAGGTTCGAGAAAAAATACAGAGACATCACGAATTCACAGAAACAAATGGTGCGTTTGATTCGCGTTTAATTGTGTCATTACGCATTTGGTACGTCTGGCGTGAAACGTAATGTGTTCATTCATTATTTAGACATTCGAGATGTAAGTATGAAGCATTTCGTTCATGAAAGATAACGTGACATAAACAAATTTAATTTAAAATACACACACACACAACGAATATGAGATTTGGAATGCGCTTTGTTAAACTTGCGTATTCTAATATATAATATAAAAAAACTAACGATACACTATAATTTATCTTTGAGAATAACAATAATTATTGTAATCATAAACTGTTATCAATGTCGGTTTAATCCAGAAAACTGGATAAACAATGAGTTATTCATTATTATTAACACAAGTGCATACTACAATAGTTTTATTTTGAGGCGAAATTTGTTGCAAAACATTAACGTCGAAGGTTACAGTATGATTTGTTCTATTTATACACGTAACGCTTTAAATCTGATTTAGAGTCGCCCGAAAAATATATTATTTCTTTGTTACTTGTTTAACTCTGAGAAAAAACTTGTTAAATGCGCATTTTTTAACATTATTGCTTGAAAAAATATACAATGGACACGTGAAAAAAAATCACACGATCGCGATAGAGATCTTGACTGAGTTAAATGAGCTGCGATTCCTTAGGTAAGATTGTTTCAACGTTAAATAAAAATATGAAAATAAGAGTGTTTTGCGCAATAACGTTTTGCTGTTCTACTTAGGAAAATTTATATCACAATATTTAGTGAGTTGATCTCGAAAGCAATTATGCGACGTACAAGAATAACGCGGAAACTGTGCAGATGCTGAGGTTTAACCGAGCGCCGTTATGCACTCGCCGTTGCACTCTGAGTGCACCAAACTTGGATAATTTAACTGATGCGGTTTGGGACTAGGATTAACATGTTGAACTTTGGTAAATTTACAAAATTGATTAAAATTTAAATAGGAAGTTTGTTCTATTGAAAAACCTAGAGATTCTCCACGTAGAAAATTTCTAATATTATTTCTAATATCTATCATATTACCTTGTTTTTTTCAGAGGATCGAGTGAATTGGCTAAATTTGATAAATGTGTTTAATTGATCTCATAGTATGTGTGTAGAAAAATGGAAATAAAGAGATTAAAAATAATATAAATGTTTTCGCTGGTCCTTCAGACCCATAAGATTTCCTTCATGCGAAGGTCAAGATCGCACGTTACAGAAGATAAAACACCCGACTTCTCTTTGAGGTAAGAAGTTAAAACAAATACACAATGAGATCGTAGCGTCAATTTTACTTCGGCTAAACATAATTATAGAAATCCAAATATATACGCCGTATCGAAGGGGAGTGGCATGGAAATTCTAATTATTTAAATATATATTTAAAAAAAACTGCTTTATGCAATGAAGACGATGAGGTTTATTTGTGGACAAACTCCCATAACGGTATAAATAACGGTATATTTAAGCCATATTGTTAAAAAATGCTTAGAAATTGCAGTTTGTCAATAAAATATCTAGACCTCGGATTTAAACAAAATAAAAAACAGTTTTAGTGAAAATATACAAAAGAAATCGCTCTAGAATATTTCATTATATGAAAAAGCAATTTATTAGAGTATATATTAAAAATACAGTTTAATAATAAATGTTTTAGAGAAGAAAACTAATTCATCAGCCAATCTTTTTATTGCATAAATAGGCTAAGCTTACGGCTATAATATATTTTCAATGAGTTCAAAAATGTATTACTTTCCGATAGAAATGTAAAAAAAATGTGATTAAAGCTCGATAGTATTGCGTGACTTAAAAATTAAAAAAAAAACTATGGAAATGCGTTAAAGAAAATCAATAGAAAACATCTAAAGTCAAAGGTCATAATAACTAAAGCAAAATGATTTTCATTAAAATTTGACAGACTTGTTAGGTTTTATATATATAATATATATTATTCGTACTTATATTTTTATTTAATTTAAGAAACCACAATTTAATAAATAAATATATTTACATTTACTTGGCTGTGAAAATCGCGAAATTTTCGCAAATTTATTCTAATTAATTAACGACGTTACCTGGGCTAACAAATTAATGGACTCGTTCTGCCTTTGGGCAATTTTCAAAATTCGCTTTGACCTTCCTTCCCCACCTACACTAGGAAAAACGACACAAAAGCGAAATGATGTTTCTATTCCGATTCGAGACGCTCGTTTACCTGAGAGTATAAAAACGTCTTTTTATACTCCCCGGATGATAAATTCGCATTGAAGCTATATACCTGGAATTCTCGGTGGACCTCAGATCTGTTCGAGTTGCATATTCTCATGAAGTCTGTGGGACCTGAGCACCTGTCCTTTTGGCGAAAAAAATATTTATATTTAATGGTGTATTTTTTACCATATCTCTAATATAAATAACCTAATTTTACGATCGCTTTAATAGCAGCCAGAGAACAATATTTTCCATGGTGAATGCTCGGAATGGATCTGAACTACTGTGCCAAATCAATTATGAAAACTTGATGCAATATACAGAATGCGTTTTGGCATGAAACTCTGCAGTGTATCAAAATTATATTGTTTATGCTTATAGCGAGATTTTGCTATCTGCGTGACATGAAAGAGTGTTATTTGATTTTTTATTACTGCGTTGATGTAAACACGAGGTCAGATTGAAAAGTTACAAGACCTTTATTTAACGATTTAATTGGCGAAGGGGAGTCTTAAGAGTCGAATGACCAATCGTCAATAAAGAGCCTTTTCATTGTTTATAACGACACGTTCCGCTCTCCGTTATTATAATTCCTTTTTAAGCAAATGTCACACCGTTTACAATATTAGCAAAGGGGAGTCTAGTTTTAGAGTCGACCTTTCGCGAGGCGAACAAAACTTATAAAAAATATATCATATATACAAGAAAATTTAATTTAAAAATCTACATAGTAAATTAGATGGAAAATTTTTCACGTGGGATACCGCAAAATTATATTCCAACATTTTATTATTTCTTATCATTTATAAATAACATGGTAAAAATAGACTACATGTAAAAATTATATGCTAAAGTAAATATATTATATTAATCATATTGTTTTCAAAACAAATTTAGTGAAATTTGATGAAAGAAAAAGCCTTACATATAACAATTATTGATCTAATATCTATACGTCTAATCTAAGAAATTATTCTATGTGTTACATTTAAGGTCATCTAGTATGCTTTAGTTCACACTCACCTTACATATATAATTAGCATATGTGTGGGTATTTAGAATGGCCCACTTTCAGGTGATGCCTTAAGTTAAGCCTTCAGAAATCATTTTAGACGGAAAAAGATAAGCATATAAAGGATATGTGCATCAAGACTGATATTATAGCAATATCAGTAGTTCTAGAATATCAAATGAATTAGTAACAAATAAGAAAGAGTTACTAAATACAATACAACATTAAATTAAATTAAAAAAATATATTTATCTACACAGTATCATAAGTCAGAAAGAACTAGTAAATGTATTATTAAGTTCTTTATTTTTATAATTTATATTAAAAAAATCAATATTTGAACAAAAAAACTATAGTTACTTCCAAAAATATTATAAAATGTATTCTAAAACAGTTGTAAATTTATCATATTAAACCAGAAACAATATTTTCATGAAGAGCATGCATGAAACATATATGTTTATATTGGTAATGTAATATTCTTATTGATCATATTCAATCAGTAAGGGTTTTTATATATTATTATTACATTTCAACCCTTTTTAAATAGCCGGGCACAGTTATAAAAATACACTTGGAAATATTGTAAAGATATTCCCAAATATGCACATTTTTAAAATCCATTATTACACTTAATGGTCAATTGTCTGTTAGGAAAAGATAGACCACGTTCATGACACAAATAAGTTTAAGAATTCATTAAATTAAAGCAGCACTATTGAACAGAATTTTAATCGTATTAATCTATTTTGTTATAATAATGTATTTAGCGTTTAAAATTAAGAGTTGGTTTATTTATAAATATTAATATAGAAAAATAAAAATAAATAATATTATAAATACAACGATTCTAGACTAGAGTTCCATAAGCAGACAAACAGGCAAGAATTGTCAACCGGCATTTTCTTGGCAACCTGTGTATAGTACAAAGTGGACGTGACAGTCACAATCCAATTTACCTGTATCTAATCCCTAGCACTGTCCTGGCCGTGCATCTCTCCGCACTGTGCACGTTTCCAGGTAAACGAACAACTCGGCTACCTGGCCATTGTGAACAGCACGCCTGGTGGAATTCAATGATATACCGCACAATAATCCCGAAGGAGAAGAAAAAAAAACATTAGAAAAATGAATTATTTACTATGCATGATGTACGGGATGCGATTAAAAAGATCTAAGACCTGTGTATGTTATTGCAAGATAAAGTAATATATTCCGAGGATGTTTATTTAAAGAGAAATCCACTTTAGAAAGCAAGCATCTTTCTTACGCATTGTATTATAAAGCAATGCTGTTGATATTGATCCAATAAGTCGACGAATTCAAAGTTTAAAATGATTGAGGATGAATATTGCACGGCATTTACTTTTATTTATTTATATACATATTCTTTGGGTTTAAAACACTCCAAACTTATCCGCAATACCATTATGGACAAATAAAGTAGAAAACACCTCTAGAGTTGGGCGACGTGTGACAACTCCATTCCGGTGGGGATTTACTATTCTCGGCGGCATTTACAAAAATAATGAATGTGCCCGGCTTTTGTGCGTTAACGATTTCATCTGTCACGTTATATGTCTCGAGGAATTCCTCTGCCCCACATTGTTCTGATTGGGAGCACCGAGTCGATTCTTCGACCCCCAGATTGGGTGGTGGTTGTACACAATCGGTCTTTTTTTCACAAAGGAAACGAAAAACGACACTACGTGCTCAAGGGTTGAAAGTAAATCGGATAAGAATTTGAAAAATGTTCTTCATCTCTCTTGTTGCCGAAAGATTTATTCGGAGGATATGCTTCGGTTTCGCCAGTCTTTATTTCTATACATCTATCGCCCCATTGAAACCGATGTTTGTCTAAGATTTGGGCTTTTGAGGGTAACAAATGGTGAGATAAATGGCTGAACTTTTATTTACGAATTATGACGATAATCAATCAAAAACAGAGAAAAACTAATTGTGCAGAAAATAAAAAAAAAATATTGATATAAAAAAGAAATTCTTTCTAAGCGCAATCACGTTAATTTTGTACGTAAACAAAAAAATGCATTCAAGTTATTCTCTTGAGAATGCCGAATAACATTTTCGGCAAAACTTCGATTGTAAAACCGCAATTGCACATATATAAAAATATCAAAAAAATATTTAAAATGATACAATTAATGTTGGAAATTTTTTTTTTACAAGAAAATCATAAATTGATCTCATATAATAGTTTTATTGTACACCTAAACGTGGACTAGTTTTATTAAACGTTTTTTTGATAAGTGAAACCAACTCTATCAAAACGTGTCGCTTATATAAATTTTGTGCGTAGATAAAAAATGCACTGAAGTTATTATCCTGAGGATGTCGAATGACATTTTCGGCGAAACGTCGAGTGTAAAACCCCAACTGAACGCAGAGAAATATTCTTAAATATATAAAAAAAACTACCTATGTTAAATAATAAATAAAATAATACGCTATTGTCTCATTTTTTTACATAGAAAAAATATATAACGCCGTTAAAAAAATATAAATTGCTCGAATAATTTTATTGCACACCTAACCGTAAAATAGACTAGTTTTGTTAAACGGTTTTTTTTTTGGTATATGAAACCAACTCTAATAAAATGTGATGCCTGCACTACACTCTCTGGAAGTTGGCCAAGGACGGAGAATATAGTGGGTTACTGCGGTCGAGTTCGGTTCTGCCCGCTTTAAGATCTCTCGGAAGTTGTTCGAGGTTACCGAGAACGGGAGGTAAAGTGGGGGTAATTCAGTCGACTTGGCCAGCTTCGAGCGCTTCCGAACATTGTCGGCAAAAGGACCGGAGTCAAAGGGAAAGCGGTGATATACTTCCCCTTTCGCTCTTTCGCGTGTTAAGTAACGAGAGTGAGAGAGATGATGATATGGTGTTTCGCAAACTGAGATAGAATGACTAACTCGATTCAATTTCAGTATGCGCGTAGGCGTCCTATGGTTAACACGCATGTCGAGCGCTGCATCGAGGTCACGTGGTCAAGTTATAATATTGCATGCTTATTAGGGACTTGAACAGACTCTTACTGACATCTTTGAATATTTTATTATTTATATTTTTGATAGTATATTCTTCTAACAGATATCGTTATTATATTTGTTTTCATATAAAATTAGATAATTAAAAATTAATTAGTGGTACTTTTTTTTGTTAAAAAGAAAGCGTTTCGAATATCCTTATGTATTTTCCTAGATCGGTTTATATAAATGTCACACCATAACGAATTCTTATTTAGAATCGATGGCGACAAATTCTAGGATAGTCACAGATGTGGTGTTTGTATTCTGAAGTATCATTTTTATGCCTTATGGCATTTTGCAAAAGCCGACAAAGATTTTGCGTAAATTGAATATTTACGACCAAAAAGTTTTCACTGATATTGTATTGGTGAATGCCCATACAAACATTTATAATTATCAGTAGCGTAATTTTCATATATTATCACAATTTAAAAATTGCGATTATTTGGCACATTTTTCGATCGCGCGCAAATATGACAGAAGCCGCCGTCCGGACGGCATATGAAATTTGCGACATTGTGGTCGCTTACTCGAAGTCGTAGGTCTCGGCTGACTTCAGTTGTAACTTCGGTTCGGACAACTTCCAGAGAGTGTAGTGCAGGCATGACGCTTACATTAATTTTGTGCGTAGATAAAAAAAATACACTCAAGTTATTTTCCTGAGTATGCCGAATTACATTTTCGGCGAAACATCGAGTGTAAAACCCTAACTAAACGCAGAGAAATATTCGTAAATATATAAAATAACTACCTAAGCCTATGTTAAATAATCAATAAAATAATACGCGTTTGTCTCATTTTTTTAGATAAAAAATATAAAACCCCTTTGAAAAAATTTATTGCACATTTAAAATATACTAATTGTGATAAACGGTGTTTTTTGTACAATAAACCAATTCTTTTAAAACGTATCGCTTATAGTAATTTTGTGCGTAAATAAAAAAATGCACTCAAGTTATTCTCCTGATGATGCCGAAAGACATTTTTGCCGAAACGTCGAATGTAAAATACAACTAAACATGCATTAATGCATAATACAATAAATGTACGCGAAATTCAATACATTTTTATGCGCAAAGATAAAAAATGCACTCAAGGGATTCTCCTGAGGATGCCGAATGACATTTTTGGTAAAATGTCAAGTTTAAAACCGCAAATGAACCCAGAGAAAAATAAAAATGAATACAAATTGTTTGTATTCAATTAAATAGATTTCACTTACCCATTTATATGATGTTTTTAATTATAATGGGCAGATCATTTTCTAAAATCCTATATAAACTGAAGTAGGTCAGGTTCATATTTCTTTACCTGAAAACAAAAATAAAACAATATTTTAATAAAACATCAAATATTTTGTATAACTAAAAAGGATACAAGGAAATTCCACAATATTATCTAAATATATGTACATATACAAATTTTCTGTAATATATATATATATATATATATATATATATATATATATATATATATATATATATATATATATATAAATATATATATATATATATATATATATATATATATATATATATATATATATATATATATATATATATATATATATATATATATATATATATATATATATATATATATATATATATATATATATATATATATATATATATATATATATATATATATATATATATATATATATATATATATATATATATATATATATATATATATATATATATATATATATATATATATATATATATATATATATATATATATATATATATATATATATATATATATATATATATATATATATATATATATATATATATATATATATATATATATATATATATATATATATATATATATATATATATATATATATATATATATATATATATATATATATATATATATATATATATATATATATATATATATATATATATATATATATATATATATATATATATATATATATATATATATATATATATATATATATATATATATATATATATATAAGAATTATCTGCAATATTATAGAATTTTCGTCTTATGCTGTTTCGACTCATCTTAGCAAATTTCCATTCATATATTGCATATACATATGTAGTTAAAGGGTTTTTTAACCGGACATTTTGCTGTTTTTTATATTTGTTTTACATTCCTATTTTTCATATTTGTATTTTAAAGTTTAGTTACTGTTTTTTTTTTTTAATATCTCATTGAACCAAAATAAAACAAATATATTAAAAATATAATATAATACTTGATACGATTTTATACAAAATTATGTATCAATCATTTGCTTTTCAATTATATTTTAATAAAAAAACATTGTTTGTTCCAAATGCTTAAAATATAACAATAGTTAGTATTTGTTTTAAAATTAATAACATATACTGTAAAGTGAGTTACATTTTTACTATGGTAAATGCATTAAATTATGGCTAATACAATCAACTTTATATTTATACGCACTCACCATTCACGAGCTAATTATACTAATATATTCAGTGGGCTAAAATGCATTTTCTCACAGTTTAATCGTTCAATTAAAACCATAATTGAGGTTTAATTATAACAATTCCCGCGGCTTATGTAAATATGCATGAGAAATGATTAGCATTTTTATTTCTTAATAAATAATTAAAATAATCATATGATACACGCGAAATTGGTTAAAAAATAGATCCTTGTATTGTGGGCTAATATAAGACCTAATAATTATTTTTAGTAAATAGCTTGAAAGAAAATACATGTGATAGACCGGTTCCGAGTCGTTGATGATGAACATTCATCATTCTCATGGCACACGAGGCGAGAAAGTCTTAACGATATTACACACTCTGACGAGCGAGTCAAAAGGGCTTTGCGTGTTTCAAAAAAAAAAATACTATACGTATTTATTAAGATTTTTTCTATTGAATTTTTACTCCCGCGTCGGTTTTCCTCAACAAAAAACGATAATTGAAATATTATGTACCTATGAATAATTAATGATTTAACCGTATGACTCAAGTCGCGTGTGAGCGAGTTAAAGTGGGGTTGGAGTTATATTATATTATATGTATAATATATAGCTCGATTCAAGTCAAAAGGATGGGAGTTTGATATGCTCCAAATTTATTTAGGGTGCATATTATAAATATACAAGAAGTAATGAAGCAATTTTGGTAATTTAAAGTCAAATTATAGGTTTGGGAAACGCTTCAAAACTTACAGCTTGAATGTGTTAATCGACGACACTGTAAAGCTGAGCATCCCCCAGTTTTGTGTTTTATATCTGAGGTCTCTACACAAGGGATAAATGACTACACAAAGGGGGCGGCTGATTCATCACAACTGCAAAATGCACATGCAAGCTAAACCAGAGTTATGACGCATCGGAAAATGCAACCGAAGGTTTATGGTAGCTCATTTTATTTATTGAAAGAAGTGAGAGATCCAGATAACCCATAAAACGTCGGTGCATCACAAAGTGGCATCGTAAAATTTGTAATATTAAAGCGACATACATAAATAAAAGGGGGTTGAAACTCGCCTGATAAGTATAGTGCAAGGATCGTCAAAGGTATTTATGATTTAATTAACCTAGTTATTATGACATAGTAATAAATATATAATAAGCTTTAAAAATCATACATTGAATTAGCACGTTTTATTATGTATGTCTATATTTATTGAAGCGTGCCAGAGTTGAATAAATGATATTGATAAGGAGTCGCACTAAAATATAATTATGGTTCCATATTCGTTTTATTGTTACATAATTATTTTTGATATCTATTATATATAGGCTTTGGTAAAATAAATTCTTGTAAATTACTTAAATAAAATAATCAATATTGATATGGAAACTTTTCGACTGAGAATTCAAAGAGTGCGTAAGTTGCCTTTTGTGACAAGATTTATAATATTAGAGTATAACATAATTTTAATATAAAATATGTAAAGTAGCAACAGTAGTGCATTTGATTTAAATTAGATTTTTAGATTACATACTTTGTAAACTACAATCTGAAAATGAAATTTAAATCTGTTTTTTCGATTGTTTGTTACTACTGCTTCGACCACTCAAGTGTAACTAAATTACACCCATAAAACGCTAGATTGTATCATTTTAGGTTAAATAGTTTATACGCTATGTTGAATATAAAATATCGTCACGGACTATAGCGCACACACATTCGTCGAAATGAACGACAGAAAAAACTTTATATGGAAAATTGAATAGATCGTTTTATTGGAGCGTCATAACGAGTGTGTGTAAAAGTTCAATTAATAAACCGTTAAATTACAATCACGCACCCAATTTTACAGCGTCAATATAGTCCTCAAAGTATATTTATCATCTAGTTGTATATCGGCAATTTTTGCTACCATTATTCATAACAACAGCGCGTGTTCCGTTAACTTTTGCGCGTTTAATAATTTAACTCTCGGCTGATAATTCTGTCAAGATTATTTTTTTGCATCTATAAATAAATATTCTATTTCATTTTGGTAATTGCCTTTTGCACGTTGGATAAAAAAATAAACCATCAATCCGAGAGATAGGTCTGCAAATCGCTTCACGCTTCATACATCAAAATGGACAGCAATCAACGGCGATGATGAAGTAGCAACTTTGACTTCTCAAAGGTACTGGTCGGTGTACATCAGACTGGTTTGACAACTAGAATGTTTATACGTTGAAGAGTTGATGTAATCGTTAAAATATTCTTGACACTGAAGACTGATAGGTGTCAAGTAGAACGAGAGCACGAAAAAGTAAATGTTCCTAAATTATATGGAGCAGCACGTCACAAGCGCATTATTACACCAAAATCATGTTATTATCTTCCATGCAAATAAGTAGAAACTCAAGATGGAAGAAAGTAGATAATTTGAATAATAATTTAACACTTTCGTATGATTGAAAGTAAGTCATAGAGAAAATGGTAATACGTGCTTTTGTAGATTTGCGTTACACCTTAATATATTTTGCTTAAAAAGAGTACTCTTTTTATTATCAACATATATGAAAATTAAATAAAAATACGGATCAAGATTTACATCCATTTTTTATAGGCTTAGTGATAATTTAATCAGATCGTTAAAAAAAATCCAATTACTGATAAATTTTGAGGTAAATATATTAATAAAAATATAATACAAAATCGTTTACAATTGAACTTAAATATTAAATGCGATACCGTGTATTTTTCAATTAAGTTATCGATATGACAAATTTTAATCTATCGATTATCGATTAACATACTTGATATCGTTGCATTAATTTGGGTTAAAGGTAAAAATAACTACGATTATGCTAAAATATTTATCAGATAGTATTTGTGAAACATTCGATATATAAATATGTGTGGACAACCCTCACACTGAATTTAATGGGTTGATATACACAAAAGCTGGATTTGTGAGGGGAAATTTATTTTGACAATAGCTATTATAAATTGCTAGGGAGGGAGTACTGATATTAGATTGCGGACGAAGTCACGTCGGCTGTTGTGCTACCGTCGTGTTTGCTCTCGCTGCCACCACATCAGTGTTGCGAGGGTGCTGCTCAATTTGTAGCCAAGTAAATCAGCTCCCACAAACTGTTTTAAAGTGAGGAAGAGTAGTGCTCTTTAATAAGAGTAAAATAAATTTATTCGGGTCAGATGGAGTACAATGAGTTTGTCTTCATGGTAGAGGAAGATGCAGTAAAAAATCTCTATGCTTTTTATACTCCGGAATAGAAGGTATTCACTTCATTGATAGAACAGTGAAGGTGTTTGATAACAAAACTATCTTGAATTTTTTTCACCCCTTAGATGGAAAAGCACATGGGCTCAAATTAAGACTGCAAATTTTACATCCTTTCATCGTGTGAAAATATGTTTTTTTATAAATTTTTCTCAATTATTGAGCTATGTAAATTTTTTTTATTAAATATTGCCTAACAATATTCTACTGGTTTATTTGCTATTATAAGATTTTTTACACATTTTTCTTTAAGTTCTGAAATATTTTAATTAAATTTATTTTTAATATCATCTTCATTGCATTGAGTTAAAGATGAGATTAAAAATAAGTGGTTAAGGTTTGATGTTGAAAGATGAAAGAAAGAGATCAAATAGCTCCAGAGTAAGAATGTTTATAGAAAATGTGCCTGAACTGAATACTTCAGTTAGAAGTAGATTTAATCAGAAACGTCTAGTGATGAAATATCCAAATTAAAACGTATATCAAAATTTTAAAATAAAATGTTTTTTGGGAATTTTTATATTTTAACAAAAATATACCATAGAATTTTTTATTTAAATCAGTATGCTAAATTTTAGCATAACGAATTTGTCACTAAAATGAAACATAGATTTAAGAGAATTTCTGTCCTCTTAAGACTGATATTTTTTACTTAACCAGCGTTACTAGCTCACCGTTGCAATCCGTGCCAGTTTACTCCCATTGATCCTATTCCATCGAATCTCCATCCGGCTCATTTTAAATTAGACGTCAGGCCATTTCAGCCGCGACTGTAGCGAATCATCTGGTAATTGTCCGAGCGGATCCCCATAATTCAAATCCATGGATGCAAATTCAATTTGACACATAACCGGTGCGCGTCGCGCGCCGAATGTCTCTTGCAATTATGTGGACGCGCCATTAGCTAAGCGTGCCGCCACACGAGGCGACTCCCCCACACACGCACGTCCATAGCTCTTTCGCACTAAAACTCCAATTTGCAAAAAAAGTATAATAGCTAAACTGTGTATCCAATTAAAAGCGCCTATAATGAAAATGACAGGAGCAATTTGGATTTGTCATGAAAGTAGTCCGAAAACGAATCGCGCGAATAAATTGCAACGCGACTACAACATTGGCCGGGCTAATTTATGTGACAGGAGAGGCAATATATAGTCGGACAATATAGCGTAATGGTGATGGGCCTTCAAAAGAGTGCGCTTATATTCGATGGATGTGGTATACAATATATATGTGAACCGATGGCATACAATAGTTTGAAGCCAGGTGTTAAGCAGCAAGTAGAGATCTATAGAGATAAAATAGGGTGTGCAAAATCGACATTTTAAATATTACTTTCTACCTGGAGTTTATCTTGGTGAATAAGATAATTTGCGTATCGTAGTTTAAAAAAATAAAATTGATTCAATAACATGACAGAAATAACATTCTTGTTTTATAATAGCTGTATTTACAAAATATATAATTTAATGAAATATGTGCAAAAAATGCAGCTTTGGTTCCTAGACATACAGCTAAGTCAATTTGAGAGTCCACTAGTCAGTTAGTGAGTGTTCAGCGAGAGTGAGTTTTGTGGCTAAGAGAACGATAATTTAGAACCAATCGCGTCATTGCTTAGTTCCGCCTCCACTACATCTTTTGTTGAAAGGACGACTTTCCATGTGGCGATAGATGGGCTACCATCCGACAATGACAAGTGATACGTACTACAATGCTTATTAAATGCGAGACTGTAAGTATTTTTTCGAAGCTTATAAAGAAATATGCTTAAATATTTTTTATTGTAATTTAGCGTCTTCGTCAAGCAAGCGCAAAAGTAAATTTTCCGTAGTCGTCAAGTGATTCGTATTTGTTTGGTGATGTAACTAAGTAATTGAAAGCATGACTTTCCAGGTGGCTATTTGTGGACGACCATACGATAATCACGAGTGATACGTACTACAATGCATATTTAATGCGAGGCTAAAAGTATTTTTTCGGACTTGAATATTTAAAAAATAATATTACAAATTAAACGAGGAACATATAAACCGAATTTTGTCCAACAAAAAAGCGCAATAAACAATTATCACTTCTCAGAAGTCAAAAATCCACGTCAAAAGCAATAAAATCGTGTCGGCGCCAATAATTTATATTTTCACTGGTAAAAATATATATATCTGATACCAAGAAGCCATTGTAAAGTAATGCTTTACATATCAGAAACCAGTGGATAATAATAATACTGCACGACGGTCTAAAAAATATATAAAAAATATAAGTCAAGACAAATAGTAATTTCATATAGCTCCAAAAAATCTGTTGTTATTATGATTTTAAAAAAGCCAAGGAAAGTTCTATTAAAAATATGTTTTACTCGACAGTCAGGTCACTATATCTCTATGATAAAAAAACATATGTTTATTGTTTAAATTCACAGTTTTATCTACAATGCATGTTTACAGTTTATCATGCATAATAATAATACTACTGACGTTATTCGATATGGTGATAATTTATTTAATCACAACGTGCTGTATTTATGATATACGAGCGTTTACAAAAAATAAATAAATAAGAGCGTTTTCTATAGCAGCACATCCCAATTAGGAGAAAACGTCATAGCTATGTTAGACCAAATTTAATAGCGCACATATGAATAACATACACATGTAAAGTGCATATCATCCCGGATATCCTTATTCATGACGTACCATGATATACACAACGATTGTAGTTCGTTAGAGTCCTTTCAACGGCCCTTCTATTCATAATTCGATGATATGTGTGCCACTTGTCTCTCGTGAGCGATTTCTTTCACAAAAAAAGATTTCGCCAACGATGACGCAAAGCATGCACACTGCCACTTTGTCATGCTGCAATTTGCATGGGAAGCAACTTTGCATCGCGACATTATTTTTATCCATATCTGTCTCCAATCATCTTAATTCCTTTATTTTATTTTTAATATGAATTCAATTATCTAGCCTCTCGACAAAAAGCCTCACCATTTCGCAAAAGCGATGACGCAAAGCCACGCCACTTTGTCATGGCACAAATCTCCATGGGAACCCAACGACTTCGTGATCCATCTCTTCTTCCAAACGCAATCTGATGTTCATTTTTCTCATGCGTGAGTGCGTCCGATCCGCGTCGGTCATCACTTACTGTTTCTCCGGCTTTATTACAGTGATTCAGGTGTAAATTGCGGATGCACTATATATTATGTGTGCCGCGCGGGGTGCAACTGCACGAACCTTATTAAGACGATCTGACCGCATGCAATGCGCCCGGGGATATGCAATGATTCCCATTCGGTTTTACCACCGTTGCGAATGCCTTAATTATGATATTGTCGGAACGAACGACGCCGTAATTAAGTCGGTATGACCGTTTATTGTGTGTGCTCGGTCCGGACCTTTGGGAGTCACGCCAGTGCAACGTTAGGCAAAAAATGAGTATTACCACGAGGTGTTGCTCGGTGGAAATGTTTCAATTGTAAAAGAAAAACAGCATTGTGAAAAATTAATTAAAATGTACATTCATAATTCAGATCACTTGTTGAATAAACTGTAAGGGTTTTAACAGTAACCTATTAAACTCTTTGAGCGGTATCGCCGTACATGTACGGCAGTCGATATTTCACTGTGTTTTTTATGGTGTTTTTAGTAAATAAATGGCAATGTTCTTTGATTATTTAAAGATAAAAGATGTATTATATAATATTTTGATAAATTTATTTTTGATAACGTGCAATTTAAAAAGAAATACTATTATTAGTATTACTCCATATATGTTAAGATGGGTCTGATTAATTGTTTATAGAAAAAAAATGTGGTATGCGCGCTTTTTCTATTAAATATCGGCCTTAGAGCCGCAATGGCGGCGAGGCATTGGACTTTAAAACTTCACCGCCCGATCCTGATACCTGTTTTTTTCTATACATATTTTGGTAAATTAAATATCTAACTGCAAAAACCACCGATCCCTAATCTAGAATAAGTACTATGTATAAACAATAAGTTAACTTTCGAGTAGTGAAACCTGAAACATATGATTGAGGACCGGAATGATGTTAAAAGTAAAAGTAAAAGTTATAAAATATTAAATTTTTTTGCATTAAATTTATTGGGAAATCTTTATAGACTACAATAAATATTAGCTATATAGTATTAGTATTTAACAAACAGTTTAAATAATAATAAGTTTTGGGTTCAAATGTATCCCGCTTAGAGATAGAAACATTAATTAGATTTCTACCCAAGATACGACTTAAGAACATATTTAGAAACATAAGGTCATATCTTTGAACATATGTGGTGTTGAGAATATTAAAGGCAGTATGTTTCAAAATAACGAGCCAACTAAACGCACAAGCTAAATAAACTCGGCTCAGAATTATATTCGGTGAACTATTCAATTTTTATGAACAAAAAGGTCGTTTGAAAGAATTGGTATTTTTATTAATGCACATTTTTAGAATTACCTGATATGGTTAAAAATGCACAAGGGGCTAATACGGCAAAAGCGGGCCTATGAAATGCTATTTTGAATGCTCCCTACTGACTGTGATTTCTGAACAATCTGGCGATCTCTTTTTTGAAATATTTTCTTATATTTATTTTGTGGTTTTGTTTGTCTATATTATTTTTTTATATTATGATCTCCATTCTGGAAGTTTGAACCATACATATGTTATTTTGTAAATTAAATAAATACAAAGACTATGAAATATATAATAGCAAAGAAGAGTTATATATATTGCAATGTATATGTTGATGATAATTTGTTTTACAGTAAAATCAATTGCATTGTCGTTAATTTAAGCAAAGATATTCTAAATTCAGATGTACTATTTATTGACAGCGATTGATCGTATTTTCTCAATATAATTAATTAAATAGACATGCTGATGTCAAAACGTCTAAATAGACAATGAAAGAATTGAGCTAAAAATAGCAGAACAATGTCTTTAAATTTTAACTACATATGTGCAAGGGATAAAATATAGCTTTTTTAGATATGACTTCTAAAATTTGGATGTGGCATTTAAACATAATCTTAAAGACAAACTATATCAGGAATTAACACAAACAAAACTTTAAGCGAAACGTTGCTAAATTGAAGTTAACGAAATAGTTGTCAATCATAAGAGCAGCATCTGCTACTATTTTTTAAAATCACATAAACGATTTATCTGTTTCACAAATCGACATATATATAAAAAAATCATGCTCGTAGTTATTATTTAAATTTATTATAATATTATATATTTATAATTAACCGCAAAAGGTAGCATTGCTCGAAAATGGTTAGATTTTAACTGTACTTTTATATGGGAGCCAAGTGTAACATTTATGTAAGAAATGAGTTTAAATACATAGTTACATGTTCTTGCCATAATTGTGTTTTAATATTTGTCTTTGTAGGTTCGTGCTTGTTTTTTAAATCGAAACTTATTTCAATGTTGTTTTATCTTATAAGTCTTTTGTATAAGTATATATTATACATTACATTAATTTATTTACATTAAAGAATATTTACTGGAATATATGTAATGCACGCCTTTCATCAAAACATCGGAGCCTTTTTAATTTAAGAGATTGTACCATTAAAAATAAATATTTAGTTATGGATTTGAAATAAACTATATTTTTAAAATGTATGTATTATATATCAATATAATTCTTGACGCAATTTCCATTTGAGGATCGCCACTTTAATTTTTCTGCTGAGTAAAAATAGACGAAAGAAATGAAAATTTAATCAGTTCTGAAAAACAAGTTTCATACAAACATATACAGTTTGAAAACATCAGATTTTTAAATATCCAATACTTTGTTATGCATCCATAATTCAATCACTTCTTGACTAAACTGTGCGTTTTAACAGTAAACATAAGAAAACTGCCAATAAAAATTGTTTGTCATCAATAAATACAAAAAACTCTAAGCCCTTTTGAGCTTTGAATCGTATAAGTATTGTTCGAACTATCTTTTGTAATGATCGAATGGTAATTTTGAAAATATACACTTTCACAAAGGGCTGGATTTTAAAGTAGAGCTAAAACCAAATATAATGGGTGCGATTTAACAGAGAATTAATTTAAGAGATATCTGCATTTAAATAAATAATTTGCTTTATAAATCGAATTGTTTATTCAATGAAAAATATTCGATTGAGCAACATTTTATTTGTAGTGTGCAACCGAATCATTTGTGTATTTAAATATTCAAAAAATCATCACTGTAACAGTCGCAAAACGTCCATTTACTGTTCAAACCCAAACCTAATGAAAGTGAATAATATAAAACATATTTAAAATATTTTTTAATGCTCATTTTTTAATATTTAAAAAAAAAATGTTTTAGTGCACATTACAAATAAAATGTTGCTCATTCAAACATTTTTATTGAACGTAGATTTAGTACAAACAAATAGTTTTATTTATTTTCCTCTAATATAATTTGCTCTCGATTTGCCTTATCTCATGTTTATCCAAGCTCTCTCATAAGAGCATTATAAAATATGTGACACTATGACTTAATCACGGGTCAATCATTACTCACTCGACGGAAAATAGAAATAGTTTAAAAAACTTTAAATTTAGTCAATTCTGAAAAACAAATTTCATACTAACATATGATTGTATATATTGTTTTATTACTTAAATGAAATGAATATTAAACTGTTGGGGGCGATTTATTTGGCTACCCTGGAGCTAGGCGGTACACTAGCAATACACTTTTATAAAGTTTAATCGTACTATTAAATCTTCTGCAGCGCCAAACCGTTACTGTGTATTTAAAATAAGAGATTGATGCTTTTAAAAAAAACTTATATTCTGGAAATTCATGCGTATTACCATAATAAACATTATACATACACAGCATCTTAGAAAATTCAGAATATTTTATATGAAAAAAACATGAAGAACGGAAAAAATAAATATATTACAGTTAAATTAAGACATTATTGTAATATGAATAAAAACACAATGTTTTTTTAACATGCTGTAAAAAAGTTTTAAGATATTTTTTGCTAATTGGATATTATTATCTGACCCAGAAAAAAAATCACTAGTGCAAAATTTAAGTGAAAAAAAAATTTTTTTTATTACAAATCTGATTATCGTGATTTGACAGGTTTTCCCAATGCGTCTTGATGGCTTGATACTATTGATAGTAAACAAATAAATGCAAGAAGATAATATTTGGATTTATATTTATGTAAAGAGGCACTTGAACGTTCTTAACACTTTTTCCTTCATGTAAACGATTCCCTTGAAATATACAGACGCCATTCTAACCATTCTAACATGATAGTACAATTTGCACGTTAAGCACGAGGCAAAGTGTGCAATAGGCGAGCCGAGTCTACAATCTAAAAGGTATGAAAAGCAATCAGGCGAGACGGTTGTTCTTTCTCGCCGAATGTGCTCGATTGAATTTTAATTTTCCATGCATCGCGTGCTTAAACGGCACAAGGAGGGTTGCAGGGCGCTCCACCACCGCCCGACCGCCCACCGGCGCTGCCTTATTAAGGCGGCGAAAATTCGCAATTTCCGCCTTATTAAAAAAATATATCGGAGATCATCTCGGACGGATTCTGTGGAGGTGAACAAAGAGAGGGAAAAGACGCGCAGGTACAGGAGGTTGGAGGAGGGTTCACGGTCGTCGAGTCACGACCGAAGTCACGTGACCGGCCCTTATAACCCGAAGGGACAACAAAAAAGAAGGTAGGCCGAGAGACGGTGGCCGCCGTTGAGACGCGGAGGCAATTAAACTTCGCATCGAAACGGTGATTTACGGCCTGCGGGTAAAAAAGGTTGCGAAGCCCTGGTCTTTCTTTTCCCGTAAAACGCCATGCGTAACGCGTAGATTGCAACACACAAATGCTTCTGGAATCCACTTACATCTAAAACACGGTTCGCTTAATCCAAAATTGAATGTAGGGGTCACCAATTTGATATTTGGATTTTAACATGACGCCATAAGAGGAATAAATATTATTAAATATATTTTTAATATCAATTAACATAAAATAACATCATATTAAAAAAAAGTACTGTCAAAAACATCTAATAAATAATCACCATATACAATGACCATGACTAAACCCATGAGCATAGTTGATATTCCTTATATTATGTATAGAATGGAACATGTATAAAAAGGAACATACCATTAGCAGATGACGCATTAATAACCAATAAAGAAAATACGATACATAAACTATACTATATTATCTCTTTTGTCAATATTTACTGATCGTTTAAAAGAAAATATAGATTCATTGATCACTCAAATGAAGAAAAGAAGAACCACTTAGAAAGAGTACATTGTTAGTATCGGCAAAATAATGAAATAGTTAAATTATACAATGAATTTATTTATTTATTGTGTTAAATACAGTTTATTGACTGTGATTTCTGCACAGAGTACACAATTTTCTAAAAAATGGCAAATTAAATATTCTTGCCTCTAGATATTCATATGTGTTTATAATTATATTATTCAGGGTCAGAATAAATATCAAATGGTTTGAAAAAAATTACATAAAGTTAAAATTAAAATTTAGAACGAAAATAATGAATGGTAATAATTATATTATTCGTGGTCAGAATAAATAGAAAATTGTTAGAATAAAAATAGCGAACGGTCAGAATCAAAATATAGGACAAGCAGAATTAAAAAAATATTATAACATTTATAAATAAATTATTTATTTTAGAAATATTTTATAAAATATATCACTCGCACCAAATCTGTTGTGGCAGGTTAGGTGCGTGCGAGCGAGCTTTGATCAGAACATTAAACACTCCATGAATAACTCTTAATGAACCTATTTTATTATATGTAGGACGCGAAGGTATTAATAGCGATGAACGAAGCTGGAATAACGACAGAGCTGCGGCGGAGAGCACGCTTGATTTGTGTTGATATCTGACAACCTCAATGAAATTAATTATTTTTCTTTTCTCTAAGGGATAAGAAGAAAGCAATAAGAAGCTAGAGTATAGCTTTTTTCCTTAACACTATGACATAATCTGTTACATTTAAGTGCCTAGCACACAAGTATGGCATTGCGCCATGGTGTGCACCGTTATCCGACAAAGTTTACTTACAAAAAACAGGGATTTAACACCAAACGTCTTAAAATCGAATTTGTATCATAACAACCAATGAAAAAGTGTACGCGTTAATAAGATTTAGGACGAAAAAAACGAGATATAGATACAAGTAAAATATTAAAAATAAAACCACGAAGGACTTACCCGTTTCTGTAAGCCCCGATATAAACTCTTAATAATATGACTCGATCTTTACCTGAAAATAAATAAAAAATAAATTAGCTTACATTACATAGTAATTATATACAATATAAGACAATATTTGGTATTTGATCTGCTGCTCATATGAGATCGCACTGCTGCGGCTTCGAAAATTAGTTTATTACATATTATTTTGGTCAAGAAGGTATTTAACTTAATCAATGATATGTTATTGAGCAATAAATCGCCTCATTTCAGAGGTATCATCCGAACCTAGCTATAAGATAACTATACCGCAATGAAAGCACCTCAAATCAAGGTAAATCGAATGTCAAGGTTCTAGATTTTAAATATATAACCTACTATGAATAATTACCACTAGGTTGTACGGGCAATAAAAAATATTACTTTAAATATTTACGCCGTTTTTATGAACCAATCTATTTGCATTACGATAACGCTCCGGCTAATACGTAATTTTTTGGTCAAAAACGACACCGTCGTGATGCCGCAGCTACCGTATAAACTAGATACGATCCCTTGCGAACAGATAAAGAGGACAAGTTTTGCGACTATAGAGAAAATAAAAGCGAAATAACCGAGTGAGATTAAGACTCTCAAATTGTACTGCTTTGAAGTGTACAATATCAATATAGAAGAATAAATAAATACTTTTCAATGCAAATTAAAATTGCGTTTTTTTGTAACACCTCGTATAAGCGTCATAAATGAACTTCTGTACGAAGAAAAGGTTGCGAAATTTTGCTTTCTTCTTCGCACCGAATCAATTTGTACACTTTCGCGTGTGCCATTATCGTTTCGTCAGAAACTACCAGACCCAATCCGCCCACCATATTTCATTCCCAATATACACCGACAGAAAATAAACAGTCCGGCAGATAAGATTCATGCAAAGATTCGATCGATGTCCAGACGACTAATTGTTCCGTTTTGTTTGTATGCACACAGCATTTGATCAAACACAACTGTGCAAACGAAAAGAGCAAATTCGTTAAGAGCGGCGAATTTGCACAAAGTCGGTGATAAATTAGTTTTTTTTCGGCGCAAAGGTGGAAAAAATATTACGGCGAAATGAGGCGATTCGCGGTAAACGGAATAATCCTCATTTTTCACGGTATTAAACGCCGCGCTTGTATTTATATAATAATACATCTTGCGTAAAAAAAACAGTCCTCGAAGAAAATGTTTTTATATTAGGAGTAATATATTTGCGACGTGTTTATATTTAACATTATACAAAAGCGTCTGAGAAAGAAAAATATATTTTTAAATCTGATAATAAAATACGAACGTTTATGCTATTGGCGTGCTTTATTGAACATGTACGCTTTTAAAAGATATATAAATTTGATACATCTTCAACGCCTATCTCTCTCTTATTTGAAGAAAAACTCCAATCAGCGTCACTAACTGATTTAATTTCAAGCACATCCCGACATAAATTGTATTGTACTAAACATGCGCATACATACACCACAGTGCGAAACGATAATAATTCACGCCGATTGTACATACTGTACAGCAAAAAAAGTAAACGCTGTTATCGTCATTGTTTGATCCAGGCATGGTTATTTATTTTGATTTTTTATGATTTTTTTGGATCAACATCCGGCGATTCAGCGTCGGTCGCGTGTGCATAAAAAGATAATAATGGTCCATGGTGTCTGTGGGTTTCGTACCAAAGGCACCCAACAAACGCGGAGAGTCACGTCTCCTCATTGTCCTCTTGAACTTGGCGTGTTGTTTGTATTCTAATGAAGCTACGCCCACTTGGATAAGAATTAAAATTCGCGCCGATGAATCGCTTTTGCGCGGTTAATAACACCCCGATTCGGGTTTGGAATGTTCAAGTGGATAAGCACCTGGGTATAGACTAAGAAATTTAATTTAGAAGATAGAGGTGTGAGAAAACGAGCGACCTTGCTCAACGGTCGGGAGTGGGGCTTAAAGAAAATATTATTCCGTTATAAGCCTATGCATATTCACAAACGCTGACATAAATATTAACCCTACACATTATATTTGTTTTGAGAGTTCGATTGAGGCTGATTTAAATAAATATATAATTGTTATTTTTGTACTAGTTAAAAATCATTTGAGAGATTATGTGTTTGTGCGTGTTCATTACACATGTATATAATTATTTACTAATACCTAAAAGACCTGGTTTCAAATCCCATATGGAGTGTTTTTCGATACATCGTTTTATAATAACTATAATTTAGATTGATCATCATTGATTTGGTTTTCCTAGATTTTCCTAATCTTGCGGATGAATACTTAAAATAAATACTTTGCTTCACTAACATACATACTTTAATTTTAGTCTGATTTCTCACAACTTACTTAGTGGTAGTTGATTGTGTTTACACTGTTATTACACAATAAATAAATAAATATAGTTTTATATTTGTATGGAATATAATTTGAGTTGTAGAGAGCCCTATTATTTCACCCACGGTTTTCGATTATGAATAACATTTAGATACGAAATGTGTAACGTGAATTGTTAATTGACATATTGAAACATTAAGAATCAATCTTGATTAAACTAATTTTGAAGTCTAGGGTAAAGTTACTTGAAATAATAATTTATAAGTTATATTTAGTTACGCGTTTGTGCTTCAGCTACGTTTATCGATTTACCTTTGGTTGAGCTAAAAATACTTGATGTAATCAAATATGTACCGGCCTATTAACAAATTAAATTCTCAAGTCGATAAATTAAGCTCCCGGACGTGTTTCTTAAGTTTGAAAAACACCTTTTTTGTTATATTTAAATAATGGCTTTCATTCACAGCAGTTAAAGTTCCGGGCATTTGAACTATTTCCGCATTCCTCGCAAAGTGCCAAAGTTACGCTTATCCCTACGCCTTTAAGTCGGCAAAAAACCACTAAAACGCCCAATAAACACTTTGGCACACACAACCACACGCGCACGTATATATGTTTATTGTCGTACCCCGCAAAAAGGCTCACAATAGAAATTTCCGTTTTCTTCCGTCCGCCGTAAAAAAAGACCTTTAAATAATAATATTCGCGATTTACGCGCGCGATGAAACGTCAACGGTTAAATTTAACGGCGGCGATGAAAATAATTTCGAACTGCGATAACAATCAGTTATGACTATACATCGGACATTTATTATGAAAATATAATAAAAAATATACATACATTACTGCAAAGACATTTTTACATTTCCCAGTAAAATCAACTGAGACGTTTCACTCTTCGCGACATGACATCAAAAACAAATTCTTGACACTACCACATTGTATAAATTGGCACGATGACTTTTCATTTTCCAGTTGAAGATGTTCAAGATATGTAACATTGTCGAATTATAAGTGGTTCGCGTGGTTCAAGAAAAAAAACTCGAACAAATTATTATTTTTTTAGATAAAAGCTCACACAGAAACATGTATATTAAATTACTAAGAAGTTTATCTACAAATATAAGAAATAAAATTTTGTAAAAATTAGCAATTATTTTTTTACATTTTTCTGTATTTTTCTGTATAATTATAAATGAAGATGATAATGATCAATAATCCATTGCGATAATTTAAAGCAAATAAATGTTGACAATAACACTAATTGGGTTGTCAAATCTCACATACATGAATATGTTTATTTAACATACAAGTAGAATATATAATACCGCAAATTTTTTTACTAAGTTTAAATTTATCACTAAGAACTACTAAAAAAATAAATATTTTTTGAAAACTTTATCGAATAATGAGATTTATACATTATGCAAATCTTTAAAATCACAATTTTTAAAGCAATTTCATTGAACTTAATAGTTGTTAATAATAATAACATGGTCATGATTTTAATCTAAGCTTTTGTTGAAGATTTAATAAAAGTAAATATATTGTGAAATTATTGCCAAAGCTTAAATAAACACATATAAGTTTTAACAAATAATGTTTTTTTTTAAATCTATAATAACATATAAGATTTTAACATAAACGAAAATTTAAAATCGTTTACTGTTACTATTAGTAATGTTTTTAATCTAATTTATTTTTTAATCTAATGAGGCCGAAAAGTGAGTTTTTCCTTTTACATTACATAAACATTATCATTGCTTCCGATTTAATGCACATATACGTTAGATTTTAAGAATTGCAAATAAACCAAGTATGTTTTAAACGTGAAAGTGTAATATACCCTTAGTATGTATGAGGATTGAATGTTAATGAATGCTATATATATCAGCCAACGGACATCTTATACATGTGTAGTTTTTTGGATGTTATCTAATAAACGACATTTTACAATGATTATAAATATGTGATTGCATACCTGGAATAATCGATAGCCAAAATATCTAAGATTGGGTTATTTTTAATTCCGATGTGGCAAAATATGTATACGTCATGCTTTTTATTCAATTATTGTTCTGTGTCCTCATTCCTCTTTCAGAATAGCCAAATTCAAGATATTCAGTTACATCAAACTTATGTAGTATGTTCTTTATAAAAAGACAATACTTGCTGACAGTGACTTCAACAAGAGAAGATTCACTTTTTGTTTATGCATACTAATTCTACGTTGTAGCCATATAGGTCATTAAATTGTTCCATCATTGCTTCTGAAAAATAATTAAAAACAATAAGACTATCATCAAGAGTAAACATTGAACACATTATTACTACTAATATAATCCATCAATTAAATTTAAAGACAAACGAAGAACAAAATTGACAGAAGTTACTGTAGAGGATTAAACACGTAGATTGGCATCTCTTCATATTCTTCAAACTTGTCGTAATATGTCATATATTACTTGTTTGCCATACGTAAATGTTATTAGATCTATCATTGCTTCTGAAAATTAACAGTAAACGATACTATATAGTGGGTAAAATGTAACTTTTTGTTTACACTAATACGAGATTTTTCATTATTACTAGCATTGTAATATGTTTAACAAACTTTGGTATGTATACCTTTAATTGCCCAATCGCCGCTGTTTGTCTTTTAATATTAGATCCTGGAAAGTCAATGGTAATTTTGTTAGAATAACCGTGATATATTATTTATATAACCAAACACTTACTGGCACACTCATAATTTATAGTTTTGATTATATTGTCTATAATTCCAAATGCTACATTACTTTGAATCATCTTACAGCGCTTGCTGGATGACAAGAACTGTCACATATAAGCAAATTTGAAAGGGAAATCCCCGGTTTTAGGAGCGCTTGAAAACGCACTACGAAAATGATTTTAACGATTTAAATTGTAAATGTTTAAAAATCATCAAATTCTAAAAAAATATTTTTAAAGTTTATACGGGATTTAAAATATAATATAAATAATGTGGATTATATTAGCTTCTCTATACAGAAAACATATGTACTTAAATTTTGGCGAACGTTGGCAATTTAAAGTTATAGTTTTTAGAGATTTTTTAAAACTTCGCTTGAAAAAACATTTTTAATAAAAAGGGGAAAAGTTTCAAAATAAGTATTATTCATTACCAACCAACTACTAAAGACATAGTATTGCGAAAATCCTTCTTACTGACGCCTTTGAAAGGAAACTACACAAAATTGTATAACACTAATTTAAATAGTTTTTAAATTTTAAAGTTTCGGAATAAAATTTCAAGATTTATACAAAATATTATTTCAACTTTAAAAATATTTTTTATTTTATTATGGATTTTAAATATTCATAATTTATTACAGATTTTAAATAAAGTGAAAACTTTTTGCATTTATTAATTATTAAAATATATAATGCTGCGCAGAAAAAACATTTACTGTAAAAAATATTTAAATCTAAATATTTTTTAATAAAAATATATAAAGGTCTCAAAATTATTAATATTTTTAAAGCGCACTTTTGGTCTAAAGTAAGATTATGTGCTTGATATTTTCAGTTTATTGTTTCTTTCTAATAAGTAAATGTACTTAAAAACTGGCTTTTATATTTACACATAAAACATATAAACAACTTTTTTAATTATACATATATAAAAAATAAATGTTGTTTGCCTAAAAATAAATCTATTAAGTCGTATATACAATATGTAGTCGATATGAGTTGAATACATATAAAACGTATGATACATAAAGCAAATCTCACTGGATATTATACAATAAATCCTAGTTAATTTTGAGACATGCTTATAGGCACATATATCTATGTAAAGCATATCATTGTTTTGATATGTTCGTCGAAACGAAAAGAGATTATGCGATTCCATTGTGGCATTGCCTAAAATCGCATTAGCAGGACTTATGCTCCGTCAGCGATTGACAATCGAATTCAACTGTAAATTTATAGTATGTACATACATATATAGTTGTCATTTCCAATAGCTAATTATATCAATTGACTTATTATCGTTACTTGCGAATAAACCAGTCAATAGATTCGTTCTGGAACAACGCGCGTAATTTGTGGTTAACTACGGATAAAGCCGTAATTCACGTCGCAGCTTTCCGTAACGATAATACAACGGAATTTGGCCGTTTACGTAACGAAACGTCATACGAACACCTATATGTATTATATGTAATATTGCGATTTAAGTCATAATTGAATGTGAAACTTTATATTCGAGGGTTTAGGACAAACGCGTAATGTAATAAAAATATCACATCAATAAAGTTGGAACGGAGATATGAAAAATAAAACAAGTTTCATAATAATATTATCAAGTTTTATATTGTTCCGCAGACTTAATACTTGTTGTATGAATTTATCAGAATAGCAATATGCGTATAGCTCAAAATGGATTAATTCGACCCAATATGTAATTTGGATACTGTAACATTACTAGAAGACTGCTCGATTTGCATATTCGGAATAAATCATACAATAATCTGCTGAACCGAAAAATATTGATTTACTATCGTATTACATATCATTATGCAAATCGTTAACGCTATATACTATATAATACATACATATGTATCGCATACTTTCATAACATACGCTCACGCTTCTTCCACGTTGCGAAAATTCAACTAAAGCTTCCATTAACAAACACATTTGAAAATTAACGACCTGTCGTAAACTCGAAAGCGACGTTAATGCCGAATTTTAATAGATAACCTCTTCTCTGGTGAACTATTATATTATTATGATATATCGACAGCTATGAAAATGCTAATATAATTGTTGCACATTCCTAGCGATTGTGGGGCAGGTGCCACTTTTCTCGTTACGGTTTCATACGATTATGGCTAAGGTGACTGTGTTTATGTAACAAGTTTTGCAATTATCGACATTTTTTTTCATAATTGAATTAAAATATTACTGTATTTATTGTCGTATTGGTTCACGTTTCGAATAAATCAAACCTAAATAAGTTTTCCCTTGAACTTTACGTATACGGCGAAGACGACCGCGTGACATTAAAACGTAAATGTGTGTTGTTCAGCAGGTGTATCGAATTGATTGCATATAACCATTTTATATTTTTTACCGACATGTTTTTAAGCAACTAGTATCATTACTTTATTTGTATCGAATAAAAAAATATAAATAAATATAATGTTTTCTGTATTTATTACACAGTTTAAAACATAATTTTTTGAGAAAGTATATTCATAAAGTAAAGATACAAAGCAAACATAAATCGTGACATTTTTTTATTTGGTTGGTAACACTACTGATTCCGCTAAGGTATGCGTGACGTGTTAAAATTTTTAATGTTAAAAATAGTTATTTATAATATCAAATGCAACGTTCGTACAAGGAAGAAAACTGCCATTGTATTTATGTCTATAGTAGTGATTTTATCAACAGGCAAAATATAGAAATATTTAAATCATAGAGAAGTGACGTTTATTAAACTGCTTATTGAAAGTGTCTTTACTAAATTATTAACAAAGTATTGGACCATTTAAAACTCAAAAAGAGTAGGCGTGAAACTACTATAAAGTATTAAAAAAATATTTAAAAAGAAATTACTCTTTTAATAACCATGTACAATTGTTATTGTACTATTGTAGGGCATACAAATCGTATGTGGCGTAATTAAGTTTTGCAATACCGGTAATAGTGATATTGGAAAAAAAATGGTTTTTATGTATTATCGGTATAACAAAGTGAGATACCGGTAGAACCAAATTTTTTTCAATACCGGTAATACCGGTCATCATTTTTTTTAATCCCTTCGATGGAATAGCTTCTGGGCTCAAATTTCAACAGATTCTTCATGTATGATTCTGCGAAAACAGTCACGTATATATTTTTTTAATCAATTATATCAATTAAATAAAAATAAAATTAAAATAAAACTTACTATTTAATAAAAGATTGCAGCTTATAAGAAAAAATGCGATTTAAATTATTGGATTGGCCCAGGAAAAGCCCCGATTTTAGCCCTATTGAAAATCTTTGGAAAATATTAAATAAGAAAATTAGAGTGCACAAACCATATAGTATATAAAACTAAAAAATGATCGAAAAAGTGTGGTACAGAAATTGACACTAAATTGATTAAATCCTTTATTAATACTATGCCATCGCGTGTTTTAGCAGGGTTGAAGACTAAAGGGGTTGCTAAATATATTAATGAATTTCGAAGTTTTTTATTTATGGGTCTAAATATATTATATAATCCTTTTTTATATTTTTCATTAATTTTTCATTTATTTAAATTTATATTTTTATATGTAATTGTACTTCTAAAAACCATTAAATATTTAAAAAAAATATATATAAATTTATTTAAATTATAATACACTTTTAGTTTCATATGAAATATTATGATTTTGAAGGTGGTGCGTTTTTTTTTACACAATCATCACATAAATTATGTTTTTAGAAATAAATATGCCACATGTACGCACTCCTTTCTCATAAAATTTATTCGGATAATCATAACTGACAAAAAAGAATGAGTAATATATGAATATATTTTATTGGAATAAATTCTCAAAGATTATGTTTTTCTAGACTAATTGTTTAAAGCGATAAAGTATTTACGGTCCATATTTTAAAAAATATTTTTTCGACAATGTACTAAATGAATGAAAGTGAAAAATATATAAGACAGAAAGGTTTTTGTACACAGTCGTTTTGATTTTTATTGGTGCTCGTAGATAGCACAATAAAGGATCAGCGTATAGTATTTTTAGAAGTATCTGAATGTAAGAGAGATTGTTTAAGCGATAATATTCATAGTTAATATATTAAACAAGCACGTCAAAATTTGCCGTGCTTGTTTATTATTTTACCACAAAATAAAATAATACAATATTTACTTTATCTTCATTCAACATTTTCACAGACTCTTGAATACTTAGATTTTTCGCACAATTTGCAAGTATGTATTAACAATATATTAAAACGTAAACTTCACTTTGTATATGATATACTAAACACGACAATTAGGTATATTTGTAATAAAGTGAAAAAAACAATTGAAAATCAAACAAGAGATACAAATTTATTCAAATCAAAATTATCCGTTGTGGATGTAAACACTGAAAGCATTAAAAGATATAATGATATAATTCAAATATTTAATATTTAAAATCAATAATTTCCTGGTTATTATTATAAAAGCGTCAAATAATTAATACAGCAAGTCTATTTTAAAGCTTTTTTTTAATAAAAAAAATAAATGATAAAATCCAGTTTATTTTTGTATAATATTCTGTTTACTTTATATTACAATTGTTTTTAAGTATATTATAAAAATAAACTGATGTATTTAATGCTAAATAAATATTAGTGAGAATTAAAGCTGTTTATTGGTTATACAACTTGATTGATATAAAACTTTAAAAAAACTCTATAGTTTATTTAAACTAATTTATTTGATTAGATATATAAATATATAGGTAAAAGTAAGTAATGATTATGTAATACATATCGATGGCTTAAAGTGTAAATTTGCAACACCATATTTGAGTGAAAATTATTTAACAATGCCATTTTGTACCTTTAATCGAAATACACATGATCAAAAAATTGGCAAAATCTCCAATTAAACACTATTACAAACTTGGAATATTGTTTAATTTTTCTATTTTAAATTAATTTTTTTGTTTCTCTTGTAAAGTGTTTCAAAGACGATTTTACACTTTAAGCCATCGATATAAAACATGGAGCAAAAATCGTATTAAGATTACATGACACATACATATGTATTATCAATTGTATTTTATATTTTTTTAACACCTGCAAGGGTAATATGGTTGTAAAATCTGGAGCAACGCTGGCAACACAGAAGCGGAGCGGCACCGGCTTTTACCATATATAAATGCTGATGACCTAAAAGTTCAGAGTATTTGCACAAATTCGTTAAGTCTCACGTTGTCAATTTTTTTTAGATTCCAATGCCTGGTAAAATTATGTTACAGTTTAGGCGGGGGTGTTTTAAACAAAAACACTTTCGTCAATGACATGGAAGTGACTTTCGAGCAAGGATGGAGATTTGTATGCATATTGCCAAAATTTGCGATTATGGGTAAAAACGCTCGGCTTCGTTATGCGGAGCGCGTCTTTTTAATATTTTTTAAACGATTCATGTTTTGTACGATACACTAGTTCGTAGCGTTCTTAAATATTGCTCCATTATATAGCTGGCCATACACGCACGGGCACATCCAACGGATCAGTCGGTCGCGGATGCCTGGCGGACAAATCCGATTGTGTGTGGTGAGAAAAGACACAGATTTGTGCATATAAAAATATATCGAATATCCATATCGAAAAATAAATTAGTCTTCAGTATCGTAATTCAATCGGTTTGTATTATTTCTTAAACAACGATCGTCATGTTGAATATAATATCAAAACGTGCTATTAAGTTTGTAACGCGATACGTTTTATATCAACGTCTCTGCTATGTGTTTTGAATACGAAATAACTCTCAATTGAATATTCGCAAACTCAACTTTAACTGTATATGAAGAAGAAACGCGCCGCGTTAAATTTAACTGTACATTTTAAACTCCGGTCCTTTCGCAATACTATTAACACCGTGTAATAATAATGTGGAACACGAGGGTTCATTTCAAAACCGGTTTGACACTCTAAAATACAAGGGTTGAGTTTTTTAAACATCGTTTTCAAGCACACGTGTCGAGAATGGTTTTAGTTTCGTATAAATTATGCAATATGGTGCATTCATATTGATAACGCACAAAAGGGTGACTAATAAGTGGAGTTCTATAGTTTGACTCATATTATAATGGATTGCTATTGAACTATAAATTCTTTCATCTCCCCGAGAGGAGGCTGTTCAGTTAATCGAGAAGAATTCTCGGAATTTCCGCCGAAGTAGTTCTCAGAAGAGGTGGGCTTTAAATCTGCACGATGAACCATGCTGAATTTGGCAAAGTTTTCCTCGTACTCTTACCTTTTAAGGACCTATCTTTGTGGTCGATACATAATAAAATAAAATAATATTACCACACACTAAGTTCTAATAAATTCAGAACGGATTAAGAACAGCCTCCGAAAATAACAATATAAAGTAATGGATTCTCATAAATAAGAGTTGCAATCTAAAGGAACAGAAGTAGTTTTACAAGAATTATTAATACTAAAAAAACTTACGTTACGTTTGCATAAGCATAATCGAAGTGTACACACCTGAAACAAGAAAAAAATATGATGATTAGATTTTTTGTGTCACATCGGATTAAATTTGAGTCAACAAAAAGTCGTGACTCAAGGTTTGGAAATTGACCGCATCTTGAGTGTCAAATTAGGGAAAAATGAGTCACAGTCGTGCCATTAAAGTTATGGTCAAATAGCTATAAAATATAAATCTTGTCTATTCTCAAAAGCGTTAAAACAAATTTAGCTTGCATCTTAAAAAAAACAGGTTATTTTAATTAAGCCGTTTCGTAAAACGAGTTACAACAATTAAAACCAGTCATATGCGAAACTTACGAGTTTTATCGGCAAATACACAAATGCTAAACAAATTATTTGCACAAACCGGTTTTACTTTGATATCAATTAATTTGAAATTAACACCAAAAACGCAATGTATTTAAAAGGAGAGGTATTGTGATGGGATATACACCTATATATGTACATATGTATATAACGTTTTAATGGTTTTCAATCTGTGTTCCGTAAAACATAGATAAACCATTTCGCATTCGCCATAAATGGCGCATTGTATAAAATTGTATATGTTCTATAATCCGAAAAAATTAGGGTATTAAATGCAAAAGGCTTACTTTCTTATATATATTTTTGAAATGATTAAAGTTTTAGGCGCTTAATTTTTTTCACATAATTTTAAATTATAATTATAAAAATATATATTTTATTTAAAAGTTTTTGACTTTTAAAAATTTTGTAAAAATATTTTGCATGCAAAAAAATTTGGTTATATGCATTTGAAAGAGAAACTACATTTCAAAATATTTAAACTGGCAATAAAAAAACAGTTTTAATATATATTTGTGCTATTTTATTTAAACATTAAGTGGCACTATAAAAAAATACCATGTGTCGACCGTAACCTAAAGGAGATAACGACGTTTCTTGGAACCAGCTTAACACAAGATTTCAAGACATTAAATGTAGCTTATCAAAGTCAAATATTTATGAGAAGTTTTCCTTTCGGAAAATTCCCACATTTCATTAGGTGGCAGGGATAGTAACGGTTTTGAGCCATGCCTTACAGCAGTGGATCATTAGTCATTAAAAGCAGATTTTTAAATATTAAAAATAAATAAGCGTAGCTTAAAGAATAAATGTAAAAACTGACTTTAAAAGTCTAATATTTCGGTAAAGAATATTTTGATTTTGAAGAAAAATTATAAAAATCTTACTGCGTTGCCTGGCCTAATTTTATGACATTCTATACATGTATTAAGATTGGGAAAACTGAGCCAGTTTATTTGTTTGTGAAAAATCGTAAAATTTTACGCTGTGCTGCCTAATTTATGTTGGTAGATTATTTAAATAATATTGTATGTTTTTAATATTCATTCAATATTATATGTTAAAAGCGCAATAATTTTTTTGTGACTTGCCGAACAAGTGTATTTGTCTCGCCGACATATGTGAAAATCACACAGAAACATACAAATATAATAAAATACTACACAGAAGAAGACAGCTGAATGGTCGACCCGGATTATAATTGCCCTGCGTTGCCAAATCTCCAGCTGTTGAATATTTTTATAAAAAGGTAATAGAACATAAAAATCTGTTTCCATTTACAACTCATCGTATCTTTAGTAAGAAAGAACCTGTCATCACATGAGAGTTTATACAAATTCGCACCAAGCAGAGCTACGCCAAGTAGCGAGCTGCTTTTAACTGATACATCTAAAAAGTTTAATTTGATTTTCAAAGACGACGATAACGAGAACATCATATGTGAAAATAATATTGCAACTTTAATTATAATAAGCAATAACTTTATACTTTCTATTAAAATAATGGCATGAACGCAAAATTGCCATTCTATTAAAACTAATAAAAAACTACTTATCTTCTAAAGTGTTTTTCAAAGATATGGTTTTTAAAATAAAATCATCGGATTGCAGGTTTATCTCAAATTAATTTGATGATGCTATCATAATAAGATAATAAATAAAAAGTATGAAACCAGTGGTTTACAATTCTTAAATTATTTATATACCATACGTACAAATACAGAAGCGAGGAAATTGAAGAGGTGTGAAAATAGCGGCAGACCACCTCCGCACAGAGGAGAATAATGGACTGGAGATGAACAAGATTCGGAGATAGGCACATAAGTGGTAAGTATACTGAAGGTATTAGCATTCATGGAAGCGACCACAGACGTGATGGATGGACGAAATGAGAAAGTTTTGTGGTGTTAAGAATTATAATATAGATTTCGACTGGGGTCGATTCGTGATGTACTCATAGAATTAAGAAAATATGTAAAGCGAATGTGTCACGTATCATTATGGTTAGAGAGAATTTTTATATATTATTATAATGTGAATCGGATCTGGAGGATGATCTAGACATACGTGTCGAAACTTCGTTGGAAATATATATGTATGGAGTATGCTAATATTTATTTAAAATACAGATATATTTTCATGTTAGTATTAACCGAGACGAAAATAAGGAAATATATTTTTTTAATACAATACAACATAATATAATAGTAAAGTGGTGTTTGTACGTTGGCAGCTGTCAAACAAAATATTTTTAATATTTGAATACGAATATTTTACCTTTGTCACGTAATTTAATATAGCAATATTGTCACGCAAACAGACAGGAACTTTTTCTAAGGACGTGAGATTTAATTAAATCTAAATTTTGAGAACTTCTCCATTATCACAACACAATTCAGATTGAGTTCAATGGCGATATCAGAAATTCAGCACGAGTATTGTGTCGTACAGGAAGAAGCAATGAAGAATATCAATAAGGTTTTGTAAAGATTTTTTAAACATAATACGAGACGATTTTCACAAATTATATTAGATATAGTAGATTAGGTCAATTCATTATCAAATGATACATAAATTTCATTGATCCTAAAAAGTCGATCTTATATTATAATACTGTACATATTATACATACATATGTAAAATAATTTCAAATTAAAAATATTTCTACAGCATCTTTCGGGCTATCTATCAACGCACACGCACAGAGTGAAGATAAGATGTTTCATCACACACTTATACGCGGTAAAGGTTCATATTTGCTTCGCTGCACCTACTAATAGATTTTCATCATTTCTCACAGCCATATTGACACGATAAAAGCCCATCAAACCGTTGTTTTACGACCGAACTTTCCTATGAAGATTACGCGCGTTGTTAATGGATATTTGCCGTAAGACTAGAAAGAGAGAGCTTTGCGCGTACAAACAATTATTTTTTCTCCACTCTGTTTGAAGAGCAAAAAATAAACATTTCAAATGCAGAATCCTTATTTATATAAATATGATTCTATATAATACTAATATAATATCGGCGTGTGTCATGAAATATTTATTCAAGTCGTTTTGTCCCGTTGTTCTCCGCGGAAACAATAAGCTCAGGAATACAGGTTGAGCGCCAGAGGGGTTTTATAGCAGGTTGCGGATAACCGGTCTTGAAGTCCAATTCATGGAATTCAATATCGCCACCCCTCTAAAACTTTGCAATTTTAGCCGCAATCGAAGCTGCTCGTAGGCGTATTTGATGCCACAGCTATTCGCTGCCTTCGATAAATAAAAAACCTGCAAGAGTTCAGCTTTGAATATTTTATATGGATAATGTAATATTTGGAGAGCATTTCATGACGCCAAAGGCAAAAACAACATCTGTGACTCGGTGTAAGTACAACCAATGTTACTGTTTAAAGAAAATGAGCTTTTACATGCATTTATAACATTAATTCAATAAAAAAAACATAGATATAAACATACGCATACTCACACTTTTGCTAGAAGCTTTTGAAGTTATAAAGTGCTTGTTTTACGACGTACTTATTTTATATAAAATAATATGCTATCATATAAATAATAATAATAAAGTATTATTAGTCGCAAATTTCCAGAACATGTAGCAAAACATAAAAATATTTGAATAACAATAGCAAAAATTTAGAAGATACTAACATAACTGAGCGTTATATTTTTTTTCCTAGTTTAATCTAAATATATTTATGTATTATATATATTATATTAGGCTCAGACTTTGTAAGAAGTTTCGCTGTAAATATGAGCTTCAAAAGAATACTTCTTTACTAATTGAATAGCAAAACAGAGAGCAGTACATAAACTCATCAAAGAAGTATGCGGATTGTTGTCAACGCCCAAAGACAAGAAGATAGTGGTGTAATCATATTTAATTACTTGTCTTATCTCATATTTAACCAATGTTTATAATTCGGCTTATCAATCGAATTGACTTAACTTCAAGGTTTAAAACTGTAACGTATTTATGATATGTTTATATCAATATGATGATAAAGATATATAAAGAAAAATTGCTAATAAACATAACAATATTTGTACTATAAAAAATTGTCACAAAAATAAGATAACTTGATTTGTGTGACCACTATCAAATATATTTTCATTTCCACGAAATGTTTGCTTTAGTTTGAATTGAACCATTTTACTATTTTAATTAATTATTATAAAAGTTTAACCAATAATTTTTTTTTATTATAGAATAATTTAATGCTGCTTTATATTTAAAAAAAATATTATAGTTTTTTATAACGATCGATTTTATAATATAACTAAATTGACTTAATATATGTACATATGTATGTATGTAAAATATCACGCTAATTATAAATATATATTTTTTTAATCTAAAAATATTTTTTTGTGCAAAATTTTGGCATAACTATAATACAATTTTTAAATGTATTATTGTTATAATATATTAGGTACGTACTACATATTCAATTAAAATTGAGAAAGAGCTTAAATCGCATTAAGTAGGTATTTATAGTAGAAAAATTTGTCTAAAATTTCAGCTTCAGTTAAAATCGTGTTTTTTAATGTAGAAAAAT
Source organism: Plectrocnemia conspersa (assembly GCF_051122295.1). Lineage (NCBI taxonomy): Eukaryota > Metazoa > Arthropoda > Insecta > Trichoptera > Polycentropodidae > Plectrocnemia > Plectrocnemia conspersa. The sequence goes on along the minus strand of NW_028277176.1, from coordinate 4,135,652 downwards.
TGAATATTTGTCTAAAATTCTATATTTTAAAATAGTTATTTTTTTATCGTAGAGCTTATATTTATAATACGTTTTTTTATTAGCATAATATTGATAAAAAACAAAATATTGCCATAAATATAAGATAATTTAACTTATATGTAAATTAATTAAATAAATTGCTTTGATTCTAATAGTATAATATATTTATATTTGATTTGCATTTTTATTCCTGTTTATAATTTATTAGATTGTGTAGAATATATTTAATTTATTTTAAATTTATTAGAGCTTAGGTTTAATTATGTTTTTTAATGTAGAAAAATTTATTGTATCTAAAATCTCTGTATTTTGAAATTGTTTCTTTTTTATCATATAATTTGTTGTTTTTATTAATTTTTAATAGACATAGTTTTTTTTGTTACCAGAAATTTATTTGATTATATATAATCAGTGTGCGATAATATTGAACAGAATAAACAATATAATATTGCCACAAATATAAGATAAAATAGTAAGATAATTAAGGTAATTACAACACTATTTTTAAATTTAAAATACATTTTTATTCTTATGTGTAATACATAATAACTGATTTAACATTTAAGCAAAAATTTCAGTTAAAATTGTATATTTTTATGTAGATTTTTTTAAATTGTTATTACTTAATTTTAGAACGTTTATTGCTCTATATTTTGTATTCACATACATAGTTTTCTTGTTACGTTCGATTGTATAGTTTAAATAAATAATTTAATAATACAAAAAAATAAACATAAAAATTTGCCATAAATATAAGATCACTCGACTTAAAAATATCACGCTTATTGAAAATATTTAGATTTTTTTAAATTAGCAAAAAATACATTTTTTCAAAATACAAATTTCTACAAAATATGATTCTTAAAATGTTTGCTTTAGTAAAATATTTTAAAATAATTTTAATTACATGTATATTATTAAAAAAAATAAACATCAAAAATTGCCACAAATATAAGATAACTAGACTTAAAAGAATAACACTCTTATTGAAAATATTTACATTTTTAAAAGATACTTTTTTCAAAATACAAATTTACACAAAATATGATTCTTAAAATGTTTGCTTTAGTAAAATACTAATTGTATGTATATTATTGATTACGCAATGCATAATTAATTAAATTTTAAGTTTAATAAATAATCATTTAATAAAAAAAAGTTGTTAATAAAAATATATTATATACAACATTTGTGCCAAAATAATTTATCATATAAATTGAAATTACAGAAAAATGATTTTTTTATGTATCATAAAATGTTAAAATATACTACAGCGTTTATTGTAGTTATAAATGTATTTTTCTTTAATTTATCTTATCTTGTTATTACTGTTACTCCCATTTTATCGTTAAAATATGGGTAGAAACCAGAAAATTATACTCAATTTTCTTGTATTGTTCAATTTTTATTAAACGTTTATATATGTATGTTTAAAAAATATTGTAGTTAAAACAGAAACAGTAATTAAAAAAAATACTAAGCAATTTTAATACAAAAGTAGTATTTGGTTTCAATTTAAATTTTATTGACCATATTATCACTATATATTTTTATACCCTCTTCGGTTTTTTATGATTTTAACAAACAAATGTTTTAAAAAGCCATAAATTTTTGACTCGACTAAAAATATCTACAAATTGTATTTAATATCTAAATTTTAGTGCTGATATACGAAAGTTTCATAATAAATGCCTTTCTATATATTTTTTATAATTTATAATATATTATTAAACAAAAAAAAACGTATAAAGGTGAACTGTCTTAACTTGCTGTCTTTATAAATATTAAACTTATGTTCATAGAGGTTTAATTATTTAATAATACAAGTAGTAGCAAAAAAATGTATTTAATTATGTTGACTCAAGATAAGTCTAACTTCAACAATGCGAATCAGAGACGGCCAGTTATGGTTTGTATTTGCAGAGCGACGTAGCCGTTTAAATTTAACAGAGATTGTGCAGTTAGTTAGTGCACAACTTTGAGATGGTTAAGTTTCGCCAGCTCACGATCTCAACGGCATACGTCCAGATGAACTTGGTCGTGTCTAGATCAGAGATAAGACCGGCGTACGTATGAGAGGTCAGATGTGTTTGCTTTCGAAAGTAAAATTGGCCCTACATGCATAATCTACGACGGCGAGGTCAACATAATTCTAATTACGACTGCATCGAGTTCAAGTCCAGCGAGATAATGAAGATCATTATTATAATAACAACGGTAAATACTGTCGTCTCAGACACTGACCCACAAACGCCGGGGTTAAAAGTCAAATCATTATTGGTTTTCGATCGACTCGAGCAAAAGAAAGTCTATAACTCGTTTCGGCGATTAGAAGGCCATATTGGACGAGGGAGATAATCTTTGTAATGAATACGATCGAAAGTGGGGCAATGTTGGATTTTTCTAGTGACGAAACGCATTGCTTCTGTGTTGAACAATAATTTTATACAATGAGATATATTGTCGAAGGAAAAAATCACGCCTCGGAGGGAAAGGCATGTAATAGAACCAGTTATGAGGTGTATAATGATCGGTTAAAATGTAATACGATAAGTCACGGGGGCGTTTAATCTGAAAATCGTGAATTGAGTTAAGATTTAGATAAAGTGTATATGTGGATTATTAACCTTTGAGACTCACATATATTTTTACAAGTAACAAAAGGAAATGCGCTATTATAAGGATGTTACTTAATTTGTAAAAAAAAAATATTTTTTTTGTATTTATTTGGCAATTCAATATGGGACCACTCTCATAAACATGCGGTTTCTAAATAGATCATGTGGCGGACAAATGGATATTTGAATTCTCACCAAAACGCGGGTATTTTTAGTCACTTTTGTGTGAACTCGACTCGCGGCACTTATCTTCAACGTGCCTCTTTAGCAGAGGCGGAAGAGTAAATATCGCCACGTCTGGGAATAAAACTGCTCCGACTCTGGATTTTCACTTTGAGAAGGCGCCTAACAAAAGGTGGCCAGACGAAGAGATGAGGTCATGAGTCTCCGGAGAATCTCCAGAATAACAATAAACACAGCAGGTGAGATTTTTTAAACAGTTTGTTATCAGAAATGAGTTTAATTACTTCCACACAGCGGAGCATAAAGATTGCTTCATTAGAGCGATAAGATAGAGTCACGATAAGACTCTATTATTCGATTTTTTTCTTATACGAGAAGGTGTTTTTTTTTCTTATCTCGAAGAAAGCGAAGCGCGTGTGTGAGAATATCACAAAAATTCTCTTTGCACTTATGAAAATAGACGCTCATTCAGTCGTGAAAAGTTTGTGGGGTCGGGTGGTGGCACAAAGGGTTGATATCACAACCCGGTGGTTGAAAGCACACTTTTTACCATATCAGTTACATGTTTTTATCATAACGCGGCAAACATGATGAGCGTTTCGGCGTGGAAAAAATAAACGTAATGCTCGCGTCGATACTCGGGTATTATAAATCACCATTATTATGATGTAACGTGTATGGGTGGGTGTGTGAGAGTTATCAGAACGATCAACGTTAACGTGTTAAATGCATGCACTCATTAAACCATTGGTGCCCAATCGACTGCGATTAGATCTTAACTCGGTCGATTTATTTTGAATAAAAGCCATTATTATCCGCGATATTTTGCATGCAACTATTTTTTGACACGCATTGAATAATTGTAGGATACACGTAAAATAATAAACGCACACATATTGCTGATTAAATGAAAATGACATGATAAAATAGTTGCGAGTTGTCGAGTTGATTCATTGAACAGAAAGACTTATTATATATATTTAATATTTATATCAAAGATACTTCCTAGGGATTCTGAAGTCTCGTGTTTTTGAAATTCACGGTAATTGAGAGACAATTTTTTCAAGTCCGGAACTCGAGATTTGAATATTATTATTTTTATTTTTCATTTGAATCATAAAAAAAATTGTGGAATAATATATTTGAGAAAAATACATTTTATTTATGAAAAAATACGTATGTACATATGTAAATTTTTTTTTTTTATTATTAAAGTCAATGTAGGCTTACTTATACAGAGTTGAATTTTGGTGACAGTGTAGGATTCTTAAGCACCCTGTATATGTTCGCTAGCAAAATCCAATGTGTCAATTTTTCGCAAAATGGTGACAAGGCAAAAACTTAAACACTCGTAGCTCAGTAAGTTTAAATTTTAACGAAAAGATCGCTATATATGAAACGTTTATAAGCCTAAACTTCATATAAATAAAATATAAAAAAAAATTTTTTTTGCTTAAAAACAAGCGATGTATCAGTTCGATCGGACTCCCATACGAGCCATTTTGAGACTTGCAGAAGAATTAACGCTCTTAATTGGTTGGTTTTGAAGATTTAAAATTAAATTTTTAGTATCTTATAGAACTATACCTTTTTTACAAAATGGCGGCCAATGTAAAAATTAAAAGTGTCATAACTTTGCAAAATCAAATCTTACTGAAAAATGTCGTATACAAAAAGTGTTCAGAAGCTTAATTTGCATTTAAAAAAAATTAAAATTATTTTTTTATTTCTTAAAAACAAGTCTGATGGTGAATTGACCGGGCACCCATACGAGCTTTTATGCGACTTGGCATATAGTTAACCTTAACGCTAGTATTTGGTTCTTTTTAAAGATATAAACTTGAATTTTTGATACAAAATAGAGCTTTCGAATAGACTTATGATACCGATTAAAAAAATTAAAAATTAAAAAGTCGATCGACCCACCATACATACGCATACATACTTGCAATATAATTAAAACAAATTTAAAATATTTTACACATTCTGGGCAAAATAATATTTCAAAATATTGAATCAAATAGCCTATTTCTTATTTTCGTGTTGAATATTTCCGAAAAGTGTTTAGTATGTACGAAATATTATATAAATTTTCTTATGACAATATGGGTTAATTTTTTTGAAATTCCCGGGACTCAAGACAGCGAAAAATCCAAAAAATATCATATATAATAAGTTGTCTCAACATACAATTATTAAAAAAATAGTCACGACTTTTTTAAAACAAAAAATGTGCCGGAATTCATTTCTTCTCAAGCATTTTACTAAAGAAAATTAGATTCAAATATCATTTAAACTGAATTTAAAAAGTTTAAAGTAGCGCATAAAAAACTATTTATTTCTGCTTTTGAAGAATAACTGAATATGTCATATTTTTTGACTGGTGAAAGATTCTGGATTTTGCAAATATTTAACTAATAACAGCAATGTCTGGTTTCTTCGATTATATAATTAAATTTAAGGCCTCTTCGTTATTCAATAATAATCGTGAGACAATTTATTGTCAATAACAGCTGTTGCTACTTTATAAAAACAAAATAAAAAAACTTTGAATTATTGAAAAAGAAAAATTACCCTAAATCGTTTTGCATTCTGCCGATTCCCATGCGTAATTTATTCTTATCGGAGCGGATTCTTAGCTCATGAATGCAAAAATAAACCCGCCGGCCGGTTAGAGTAATAGAAAATTGCAATAAAACTGTTTTTTTTTTAAAATTCATTAAAAATTCCGAGAAAGTATGCATTTTTTCAAACATATTCCACGAACACTTGCGGAAATGTTTCTTAAAAATAAAAATAGGTGTTAAAAATTTGTAAGCAATTTTTGTCATTTCTAGACTCCTATCAAACCCTTCCAAAAAGTATAAAAAGGCAGTGGTTGTAACCCATTTTTAAATATTTCTACAAATTTAATTGTATATAATACAAAATGTTTTAAAATATTTATCGAGAAATGAGGATTCTACAGCAACTTTAATTTTCTAAACAGCCGCCATTTTGATGGAATGTCAGGCTGGCTAACAAACTTATATTTAGGTATTTTTTTTTAAATATTTCAATATCGAATTCATTCGCCCGTTTAGTATTCGTTTCATATGTATTAAAAAATATTTATTTATCAATTGATTCTTGATGAATATTGCACTTATTGATGAAGCTAGTTAGCTACTATTATACAATAGGCGAATTGGCAAGTATGTTCTAGCTGAAACCAGCATGTAAAACTGACTAGCATTTGAAAAACACTAACGTAAACCCAGGTCTTTCAGGTCAATAGTCGGCGACTCATTCTTATACTTAATTGAGAATTACTATATGAACAGATATTTAAAAAAAATATAATATTGAAAATTTTATCTATACTTGGAATGCGCTTGGCAAAAATGCTTCTTTATCGGACTTCTATTGACAACGTAGAGTTTTTATCAGCAATATTAGTTTAAGTATTTACATATATATAATACATATGTTATGTATAAATGGAAAACGAGTGAAATTCAGAGATAATAATTTATGCAGTATGAAATTTCGCAATCAAAGTCTTTATTCAATTATTTTTAATTTATTAAAAATGTTTTTTTAATGTCAAGAAATATTCGAATCTTTAATAAAAAATAAGTTCATGAGAATATGTAAGTAAAAGTTAATTTCAATTGGTTTACAATTAAAAATTTTAATTGATGCTGTGCATCTAAAATAAAAACATAATTATGTGTTTCAACAACGCAGGTAGTCAATTATTGCCTTTAATATACCGCTGCAGTATCTACAGCTTAGTATGATTTTGCGAAATTTTCTTATCTATACGTTATTTATAACAATGACAGATAAAAGCCGATTTAAAATTGTTGTTGCAAAATAATCATAAAAAAACACTTTGTAATCGCTGAAATTCCAGTGAGAACTCATTTTTAGTTGGCAAAATTTTTGCAGCTGTGGACTTTTTTTAATTAATATAAATAATGTTAAATTTTAGGTCTCTATATTTTTTTAATCATATCGAGGTGTAGTGTCTGCAACACAATACTGACAATAAATCCTGATAAAACTGACAATAATTATTCTTGCTATGTTTTACTGTTAACATAATTTGAAAATAGTGACTAGATTCATGTTTTTAGTTTGCACAACGAAATTTTAATGCAGTTTTTGAGTTGGCGTTTAATATTCTCAACTCTATAAATGTTATAAAATAAGCCATTTGAGCTCTAGATACTTGTAACTAGATACGCCCTTATGACAATTGACCCGTTTTTTATCGGTAGAATGGTTCTTGTTCGTAGTTTATTAAACAAGTGATGTGATTTATTGTATCATATAAAAAAGTTAAACTTCTCAACTTACAATTACAACCATAGATCTCGTGTCTATTGCATTAGAAACGTTTTATAGTACACGTATTTCTATTTCGCCCGGACTTGGAACGCATCCAAGCCCTATGCGATTTATCCGCCTATTAAATACTAATTTCGGTACTAAATAACGTCCGCACACTATTAACCGTGACACTTTCCGTACAGAACTACGTTTATACGATTTTTCCTACTGCTACGTACCTATTCGAGCGCTTTAAAAAAAGTAATATACGACACGTGAACACGAAAACGATGTCTGTTTAGCGAGGAGACACACTTGCATGATTTAGGGTCGCGTGCCGCGAAACGAGCTTTATGTATCAGTTCTTCAACCACATGGGGGGGGCCCTGGGGCTGGGCCCCACCCCCTCCGTGTAATTACACTAGCACATGCGGAAGGGCCCCCGTGACCCTCTCTCTCGAGATTATTCTTTATCTGTCGCAATCATCTTCCGACTACGTATGTTATTCATGGATAGCGAACGGAAAGTTTTCGGGGGAGGTTTGCATATTTAACCCTTTCATCGATTTAACTTTTTGCATTTATATCGTATGGGGTTTAATGTTGCGGTCGGAATTTAAACATGGATACGTACAAGGTATCGCATGACAAAGTTTTTGAGCGTTTAAGACGCAATACGTGCGTCACATTTCAATTCTATAAAACGTTACTAAATTATATCTAATAAATACTAATTTAACTATACATATGATATACAATAGACAAAAAACCATCTAGGCTTTTATATAAAAATGTAAAATAAATATTTAGCGTATTTGATCCTTTTTTTTGTGAATTTCGATCTGGAAATTCAACTTACGTATTCCATAATACTATGTCGGCGCCGTCAGCAGTGGGAACGCTCGGTAACGAGCATTGCGACGGCTTGATTTTATTGCTTTTGACGTGGATTTTTGACTTCTGAGAAGTGATAATTTTTTTATGCGTTCTTCTATGAGCTAAAATTAGGGTTATATGTTCCTCATTTAATTAATAATATTATTTTAAGTCGCAGTGTGAACGCTAGATTACCGAGCGTTCCCTACTGTGACGGCAACGGCAAGATTTTATTGCTTTTGACATGAATTTTTGACTTCTGAGAAGTGATAATTTTTTTATGCGCTCTCCTATTAACCAAAATTAGGGTTATATGTTCCTCGTTTATTTGGTAATACTATTTAAAACGCCAGATTACCGAGTGGTTTATCGGGAATTCGGCTATAAAAATGCATCTCATAATATAAAATACTATACGATATAAATGAAATCGAAATCAACTTTTATCCACCTCCCTTTGAAACGACATCCCTGAATTTGATGCTTTGAACACGCGTGATTATTGACAGCTGTCTGATTTATAGTGCTACTAACTCGAATTGGATTACTTTGTATAATGGCCAATTTAATTTTCTAAAAATATATTTAACTAGTACAATTAGGTTTAACACAAGCAATACAAAAATTCGCAAGAGTTGTAATATATAAATTAATGAATTATAGTATTTGAATGGAAGGACGTGGATTTTTGACTTATGAGAAGGTATAATTGTTTTTTGCGTTCTCCTATTGGGCAAAGTTCGGTCTAGATGTGCTTCATTCGATTCTCACTTATTATAAAAGTCTTAATATGAACGCTAGATAACCGAGAGTTTTCACTGCGACTGCAACGGAACGATTTTATTGCTTTTAACGCGGATTCAAACAGGGTCGTCCGCTGTCACACCTTAAGCACGCGTGATTATTGACAGCTGTCTGATTTACGGTGCTGGCAACATATGAAACTCTAATTAGATCACCCTGTCAATACTACACAACTATATTACTTGCTGATAATTCGCTTTACCAAATATTGGGTCTAATACAAGAAAAAAATATTATAGTAATTGCATCAAAGGACAAAAAAGGCGTGGCTTATCAAATAGGTACTATTCCCATATAGTAAATTATTATAATATGTAAAAACTGGTGAATGAAAAACAAAGGAGATGTTTAACCCTTTAAACGCGGAAATCGACTGAAGTCGCCCAGTTGATTTTTTTATCTCTTTACGCAAAAATCAGTAAAAAATGCTTTTCAAGAAAAAACTTTTTTTTGTTGATAAACATAAAATAATATTTTAATTAAATAAAAATTAAAAAATCAGAGCATTTAAACACAGTATCAAGTTGAAATTTGCATTTTTCAAAAAAAAAAAAAAACAATTAAATATTATTTTTGATTAACGCGTCCAAAGGGTTAAGAACTTAATTTAAAAATCATGTCTTCATATAGAAGATTGCTAAGATCAAGTATATAAATATGTAAGTAATTGTAATGTACATACATAAATATATTTAGTGTGTTATATATCAAAGTAACAAAATAAAATAACAAAAAATCCGTGCGAATAAAAATATTTTGAGAGCCATTGGTGTTGTGTGAATTACGATAGTAAACAATTAATTAAATAATATCTACATGGATATAGCGAAACATTGTATTTTTTGTCATTGCATTTTGGGTGGTTTTTTTTTCATCAGGTAGTGGTCCCAACATCTGGAACGGATACATAATATTCACTAAATAAAGTATATATAAATAATAGGTAAGACGACTAATTTTTGCGATTAAATAAATTGGACCAGGTTAATAAAAAATCAAAGGCTGTTGGTTGTTGCCTAACCAAGGCACCACAGGTGTTTTCCTATTATACTACATTGTTGATAATAATTTATGACATTCCTAAGTTTGCACGTTCGGAATGTCGCTGTGATTTGAAGGTCTCCCTGTTGTTTCACAACGATGCATTTCCACAAGGCACAAAGATCTGTTTGGGTGCTTTAAATTTTGAACAAAACTCTGTAGGGGTGACGTCGATGCAACAATGGCGCCGTCTGGAATTGACTACGGCATTGTTCGATTGTTGAATTGCGACTCTATTGTCCCGAAAGTCGCAAAAACCTTCGAATTTGCTACTTTTTGCATATCATAAATATCATTATCATTTTAGTGACACTAAATATGGAATACATGTATAAAAAAAACAATAGTCCACCACAAAAATAAAATAAAATTGATTATACAGCATATTTTTTTTATACAATAAGGATAAAAAATATCGTGTATATGAATTGAGTGAGTGTCGAGATAAAGTTATCGCTATCGCTAAGTAAATTTCATACCCCCCTAACCCGATTATTTCGTATCGATAATAAAATAAGAAATATGGCGCAAATGCATTTTGAGATAAGCCGCTGGCGCAAAATAACATTCTCCACGGTGGTCGAATTTAATTCGCTCCACGTGTGGTGTCCGAGAGTCAACATCCCCCGAGAGATATTAGCCACCCGTTCAGCTCGAGGGGGTTGTTTCATTTTCTGCAGACGAGTCCAAATTCCCCGTGTGCCTTCTGCTTGCGGTGGTCCAATCGGCTGGATGCTGCTGTTGGGACCCTCTCAGTTCTGGAGCGGATCTAATTTATGTGTTGACATTGTTGGCAGACGTGTAACATAACATTTTCATAATGTTTTTCCGCCAGCTTTCCCAGGCGACCCCTCGCGGTCTGTTATGCTGTAAGTTGCTGCGAGACGCGGGTTCTTTCAATTTCCCAAGATGGCGACGGAGATTGTTTATTGGATCTAATAAAAATATTTCATTCCACGCGCGATTCCAGCAAATATCTCTATTATGGCAGCGTGCCTTTATGTACCACATAAAAGTAAATTTTTACTTGTAAAAATCACAAAAATCGGTAGGCAACACCTTCATAAAACTACATATCTTCAGTATTTCAGAATGAGGAAGAAATAAAATCATACAGCATTTATATAAGCCTATTTGATCTGCTAGATTTGTGCTAGCAAACTTTATTCAACTTTGCCATGATAACTCTTCTACAAAGTATTTTTTTCTATGCTATAAAATAGCGAATTAATATAAATAGCCTTTAAATGGTTACGATAAAAATAGCATAGTGACAAAATTAAAATAAGAACGACCAGAATTAAAATAGTGAATATTTATAATTATATTATTCAGTCAGAATAAATATCAAATGGTTACAATAAAAATAACATACAGTTAGAATAAAAATATAGAACTTCAGAATTAAATATAGGTCGGTCATGTGAATTAAAAAAATGATATAACATTTATAAATACAAATAAGCAATAAATTATTTATTTCAGAAATATCTTGCTCGCACCTAATCTGTCGTATATGTCGTATATATGCGAGCGAGGTCAGAACCGTGAGCACTCCATGGATCATTTTCAATGAATTCATTTAATTGTATGTAGGACGCGAAGCCATTCAAGGCGACGAACGAAGCGGGAATATCGACAGAGCGGCTGCGAATAGCACGCTTGTTGCCATCTGACAATGTTGCAAGCCCAACTAAACAAATTGATAACGATAATATGTTATTATACTGACCATCTGTCAACATAAAACTAACCTTGAGGTTAAAATACAGAACATATAATATAAATACTGGCTATTCTTTATAAATACTGAGCAATGAACTGTAAAAAATATTGACAATGAACTGTAATAAATATTGAGCAATGAACTATAATAAAAAATACTCGATTAACGATATTTAAAAAGCGTTAATTAAATGTTTTTGTCACATCTTATTGAATAGTTTAAAAAATATCGAGCAACGAATTCAGCTGGATACAACTGTCAAAACGCATCAATTTTGGACTGATAGAATATATATATGCTAAGTAGCGAGCAAATTATAATTTTAGCAATATTTACTAGAAGTTTGGACCTATAAAGTAACTGTTGGTTTCAATTTCCAGATTTTGCTATTATTCGATTTAAAAGTTTATCTTATAATCTATTGTTTTTTAACACTTTTACTTTGACAAAATACTCTAAAATAAATAATTCGTAATTATATGTATATGATTATAATGTAATAATACGCTTAGTTTATTTAGAACTTATCAGATTTAGTTAGAAACGTAATTTAAACATATTTAATATCAGTGCAAAACTCGAGTGATATAAAGATGCTACTTCAACATTACATTGTGACGACTGTTCAAACAAACATGATAACGTTTCTTAGAACCACTTCAAAACCGATTTTTGAGAGACATATAAAAGCGCGATATAACCCTTCTAAAAATAGAAACCGTTGGCTTATCACGCGTTTTTTAAATACATACATATATTAATTGAAGTAGCTGATTATTAAATAACTTTCAATACCTTATTGTACAACCTAGCTTGATTTTACTTTATCACATTTAAGGTATGCTTTTTAGGAAATTAAGATGTAGTTTATTGTGTGTAATATTTTTTATAATGTTATAAAAAATACAATTCATATAATTAATTTGCAAAATTAGGAAAATATAATTGATAAGAATTATAATTATGTACTAGCCATCAATTCCGAGCACATGGTCTATATTTTTGAACCCATGTATAATAGTTTTGAGGCACACTGAACAGTTGATTATGGGTCGTCAACCAGAGCAGAGAGAACACCGTGCCCGTTATTCTCTTTCCACTTTGTTTGCTTATTATAAATATGAACTTCCTCTTTCAATTATAATCAAGAGCAAAAACAATAGTGAAATAGTGTATTATTTTTTTCTGGCTAAATTTTATTTCATTTAATTTAGATAATTAGATGATTTTAGACTTTCATTAGACAATCACTTATCGTACCCCAACGACTCGTTTAAGTTGTTTAAACGATAGGCAATCTATCTGTTTAGCATCAATGAGCGATGGAACCGCGACGTAAACACGATGAAATTATAAGAGGTGGGCAAAGGTTCTCAGTCAGCACATATTAATGAGCAGATTACGTGTTTCGCCTTCCTATCCTGACTCTTACAGCGCTGACTAAAGAGGTTTTCGTCGCACGCCCCATAGTCCATAGGCACTGCCTAGCCATAATTTATTCTTATGCATATTTGCCCGAGTGCAATGACACAGGACGGCCCGAGTACATAAATCGCTCAAACAAGATAAAGAAAAGTCTTTATTTAAATTGTGTGGGATTGTGTAATTAATGAATAATGGTTTGCAATACATACACACGAAGTACCATCTGCTGAACTTTCATATATTTTTACTGCACACGGCGACACAAAAGTTTCTGAAATTGTATTAAAATAATAAAAGGACAGACAGGTTCGCTGCAAAATTTGCATTTATGTATTTTTTTCTCGATGAACATATGGCAGAAAGTTGGCGCATATGGTCCTCCACGTGGTTTGCCACGCTTGGGGTACGTTTTAGCATTTTTTTATTCATTGCGGTACGTGCTACGGCCAGATTTCATCTCAACAATGCTACGTACGTATAGCACGTGTTAGCTGACTGGCAAAATATGAATGGGACCAGACGGTGGTCCACCCACTGGATAGTTGAGCGAATTAACTCGGCTACTGAAATAATCCTAGTCGCACACGTCGTCCACTCTAGAGCTATTTGTGACTATTATGTTTACGCGACTAAAAAAACAATATATGGACCAGCTCTTGAATGACTGCTAAGAGTTCGGACGGCGACACGAGCCAGCGAAAGGGTTAAAATAAACTAAAAGTCTCGGTCCAACCGAGAAGAAATAGCTGGAGATAAAAACGGCGCATAAATAAAAGCGGAGACAAAACGCTTCGCTTTTCGTAAGGATTATTTCGCATATTTCCCGAGACACAATAAAAAATATATACACACGAACCGAAATATATGGCTCGGTGGCGTAGTTCTATTTTTATATGAAAACATGCTGAATAAGTTACATAATATTCAGTAAATAAATATACAACCATAGCACACATTTTAGATTGATACATCAGTGATGATTAATTATAATTCGACAATGTTATATGTTTTATTTATTATTATGCAATTAATTTTTAATTATTGCACTAAAATCGACCAATATTTATAACTAAATAAAACCATTTAATAATAAAATTCTATTGACGTCGAGTGGAGGTAAGAACGATATGTCTTTTAGCACGACAATAATCATATGAACGCTCGATGTAGCAATTGCACACGCATAGCGTTGCGTTCATGCATGTGCTCGCGCCACAGATTTAAGTACTATGATTTTAATACAGCATTTAAAAATCATATGAACAGTTGAACAATCATTTTCAAACATGAACAGACGTCGCATCTCGCATATTGCACCATAGTTAGTCTGCACTTCAATATTACATGATTTAAAAAAAAAATGATATCTATCCTGACCATTATTATTACGGACTTCTAATATGAAAGTATCGGTCAAAGTTTAGTCAAACCGAATTTTAGTCAAAAGGAAGGCGCAAAAACAATTATCACTTCTCAGTAGTCAAAAATTCATATCAAAAGCAATAAAATTGTGTCGGCGCCGTCTCATCGGGAACGCTCGGTAACGGGCGTTCCCACTTCGACGGCATGATTTTATTGCTTTTGACGTGGATTTTTGACTTCTGAGAATTGATAATTGTTTTTTTTTGCGCTCTCATATTGGTAAAAATTTGGTTTAGTTATGCTTCATTTGATTCTCACTTTTGAAAGCCATAATAAAAAATAAAATTCTGTGCGTTCAAAAATGTGTTGAGAACCATTGATTTTGTGTAAATTAAAATTGTGAACAATTAACTAAATACTATTTACAAGGATGAAGCGAACCATTATTGGGTGTTTTTTTTCAGGTAGTGGTCCCAACATCTGGAATAGGTACAGGGTTAATTCTAAATAAATGACATATAAATAATATTTAAGAAGCTTAATTTTTGTAATTAAATAAATTGTACCGCAGTAGATGCAATAAGATTTTTTTTGTCCGGTAAAGGTTTAAGTGAAACTGCAAGATGGTCCGCTTTGGAAGATTGTTATTAAAAGTGGTATATACGTATCCCGTAGACGTAGGATAGACGCATGGTCTATCGCGCATCTTTTGCGCACAAAAGGATAGTTTTTAGAGTGCTTACGAGTGATTAATGGCTCGATACGGATGTACTGCAAGGTAGCCACTTTCAAAGATCGTTAATAAAAGTGGTAGATGATATTATGATATTAGCTGTTTTTACGCAGGGTAGACGCATGGTCTATCGCGCATTCTTTGTGCATAAAAGGATAGTTTTTCGGGTGCTTACGAGTGATTAATATTGCACAATAGTTGTTTTTACGTAGGATAGACGCATGGTTTATCGCGCATCTTTTGCGCACAAAAGGATAGTTTTTAGAGTGCTTACGAGTGATTAATGGCTCGATACGGATGTACTGCAAGGTAGCCACTTTCAAAGATCGTTAATAAAAGTGGTAGATGATATTATGATATTAGCTGTTTTTACGCAGGGTAGACGCATGGTCTATCGCGCTTTCTTTGTGCATAAAAGGATAGTTTTTCGGGTGCTTACGAGTGATTAATGACTCGGGACAAATGTGCTAACAGGTAGTAAGTGAAATTATGCAATCATTACCAAGTTGTCAAGCACCGAGTAGCCTCTTCTATTGATATTTTTTGTCGAGGCGAGTCCGTATTTCTTTTTCATAATGTTTGAAATAATTATTTGAATGATCTAACTGGTTGGAACTCCCACAGGTTAAAAAAATATAAAGTAGAGAAATAGGCGTAGATGAACGAATTCAATTACAAAAGTTTCGTCCTCGTCTCCCGCTTATAACCGATAAGAGGATTCTCGTCTCTCGCATAAAAAATAATATTGACATTAAGTTGCTGCCTCTTTTGACAATTTTTTAAATACCTAATTTTCGGTTAGTTTGAAAAGCATTGATAGGATGCAAGTGTTAAACAGGGGTGTAAAAACTTTCAAACATCTGCCTTGTTGAGACACTCGAGTTACGAATGGGGATGTGGGGGTTAGCCGTAAATATTCCGCTATCTGGCAAACTAAACAAGACAAAACCAATACTAAAGACACGCAAAATATGAATCATTTATGTATTTACATCATAGTACATTGAGTTTTGCTCTCGATTGATTCAATCAGGAAGTGAGATAAAATGCCAAGCCAAAGTCTATTTGCTTCCTGTATAGTTTGATATATATTAAAGTTATATTCAGAAAACAGTATTCCTTCTTTTCATGAGTGTAAAAGGTTAACCATTCCGCAGTTATATCCATGTCCGATACGTTTTAGTAGCATACACACACATAAAATACGATTCCACAACGAACAAAAGTGCCGTCATCCATCATCCACGATCGTTTACATTTTACCACCGTATATTTCATCCCACCTTCTACAATATGCATACATAGTTTATCTCCTCCCCGTACAGTTTTATCTCGTGTTAAACGGCTCTCCCTAAAATAGTGCTTCCAGTAATCCGATACGAACTGTGTAACTAAATACTATCCCATTCAATACAGAGAGAGAGAGATTATTCGCAATAAAAGTTAGTGCGCAGTTAATTTCTCTTTGTTGTTAGAAATCACGGTTAAATCGCACCATATGTGTTATTAGACTTTCACTGCTTTTTGCCAAAGAATGTCCACAATGGTCACGTAGAACATAATTAACTCTCTTTTTGCCATTAAAATTCTGCTTTTTATTATGATCAATCAAAAACCGGCATCGTCGGATTTTTATTCATGGCGCAATTTGAGAACGATCCACCCCACGTGTGCACAACGGTGTGCTAAATGATACAAACAATCTTGAGGCACGTGGTCGGGTTACAAAGGGAGGTAAAAGAGCGTTTATTGGGAAAGGACGAGAGAATCTGAGCAAATGTGGCACACGAAACAGCATCCATCATTCGGCAACGTGAGATTCCACAGTTTCGAGTGGTGGTGTTAGAACGTCAGAAGGTTAAATATAAACAAGATGATGTTAGCCATACTTGGTTTATCAACAATAATTATTCAAAATTACACAACAGTGTAATGTAATCAAAAACAACATTGTATACGATTTTTAACATAGATCATTTTATTCATAATTTGTCACTTTTGTGTTAAAAATGAAAGTTTCATTTCAAGATTTTAGATGGATATTTGATTCGATTGATATAATGCTATCATAGGCGAGATATAAATAACATGCAAATCGTTCGATGCGAGAAAATGTGATGTGTGCTTTATCTGATGCGATGTTTTGACTTGGTCGCATAACAAACAGCACGACATTTCTTATATTTGTGACAGGAGCGGTATTACGAGCCGTATGGACGAAATTGGATTTTTATTCATAGAATATTCGCTCGCTCGTCTGTGTGTAGTGGCACAATGAAAATGACATGCCTTTTGGCAGTATCGCCCCTGCGATAAGGCATACTCGCTTAAAAGTCAATCTAGATATGTTAATCATTGTACAAATTTGTTTTTGACTTGAAACATTACGATAAAGTACCGTGATGCATTCCTTACGAACTTCGTTGATTTAACAACACTTTTGGGTACAACATAAATCTTTATATATACGGTTATTTATATTACGCTGTCAGATAATTTGCAATGTCTCAATTTTTGTTAGTTGAGCTGTGGTTCATTTTGTAAAGACCGAATCGGCTGACTCTAGGTCAGTCGACGAGAAGATTATTCTCTCTTTAACCGACAATATTGAGTGTGAGGTATCGAAGAATGAATAACTTTTTACGGTAAATCCGAACTCTTACATTTTTTTACTAAAAATTAAATTACAAAAATAAATATTTTTGGGATATTCATTTTGTATAAAAAAAATATAAAATGAGACATCTGTGATTCTACCAGGGCTGTGGAGTCGGAGTCGGAGTTGGAGTCGTGGTGTTTTGGCCGGAGTTGGAGTCGGAGTTGGAGTCGTGAAAAATGAGCGACTCCAAGCATTTTTTTAAATTATGAAATTTATGAATTTTTAATTGCGTAATAATGAATGTGTATAGCGTATGAATATTAAACGCGTAGAAAAACACCAAAAATACCTGATAAAATTAAACTTTTTTGAGTCGGAGTCGGAGTCGGAGTCGGAGTCGGAGTGGAGTCGTGTTGTTGGTAAATATTGGAATCGGAGTCGGAGTCGTGTTTTTTTTTAACGACTCCACAGCCCTGGATTCTACATATAAATCGAATTACAGCCGCGGCCAATTGAAAGTTTCATAAGCAATATTTTACGAATTCTATTATTAAAATGTATTCTTTCATTAAAACTTGTTCTATTGAATTTTTTTATGATCAAGTGCATCTGTGGTAATAATTTATAAGATATTTTAACTTGTAAAGCCTCCTCAGTTGCACGTTAGCCTCGGTTATGTAAATAAATACAAACCTAAAATCATGTAGAGATCTAAATATCGGTAAAATCTAAAATAATAGCATATCTCGAAGAAAATGTTTCATTTCTGGAGATAGCGCGAAGAATGGGGGTTTAGTGGTTCTGTTATTCGAAAATTTATTAATAAATATTGGGTATTCGGAAGCGTATGACATCTGCTCAAGAAGAGCGCAGAATAAATGATATCATAAAAAATATCGATTCAAAACTGCTCATGAAATATAAACAGAATTGCGATCTACTTTAAACTCGAATATTTCGAGACAGACAGTGAACAGACGTTTGGTTAAAGCTGAATTTAAAGCGTGAAACTAAGAAAAAATCCTACTATTTACTGAAACAATTAAAAAGAATCGCCTTGAATGGGCAAAGGCTTATCGCCATTGGATCGTCGAATATTGGAGAAGAATGGCTTTCTCTGACGAATCCAAATTTAATCTGTTTGGAGCAGATGCGCCGTAGAAAAAGCGAAAGATTTCATTCCTTATGCATTAATCGATTCATGAAGTACTCATCCTATGTGATGATCTGGAGGTGCATGATAGCTTACGAATTGGGCTCTATAAATTTCATCCAGAGCACAATGAATGCAAAAATATATAAATTGGTTGTATAAAACGACTTTATTCCAACCCTTGAAGAACTTTCCCAACATACTGCTGAAACCATTTTGCAAGACGATTCTGCGCCATGTTCTGTGAGTCCAGATACAGTTTTTACTTTTAAACTTTCACTAAATTAAACCTCTATCTATAGACTACAAAATTAATGGGAATCACATTATTAACATGGCCAGTAAACAGCCCCGACTTGAAACCAATTGAAAATGTATAGGCAATCAAAAAACAATTAAGAAAAAAAATAAAAAACATATCATGTAAGTGTGTGAAGAGGAGATCGATCTTAAAATAATTGAAAATTTGTATTTATCGATTACAGAATACAAGAATTTATTAAAAATAAAAGTTAAATTACATCAAAATAATTTTGTTAATGTATAATAAAAGTGTTTTATTTACAAGCTTTTAATTTATAAATGTCCTCGATATTGTTTTCTATGAATAGACTAAAAAAAGGGCCGCGCGCACGTGTTGAGTTAGAGGCTCGCCATTATGCACTTGCTGGGACGACGAAAAAAATGCCCCTTTTTCTGAATTGACGCAATTATACCTTCCTAATTTTACAATACCCGTATTTTTTTAACAGTATTAACGAAATACGAAAGTTTGGAATTATAATTATCTATTATAAATTCAAAAACGTGTAAAAAATGGATCAAAGTTGATAAAATAATCAAAATATAAGAACCGCCATGTCAACTTCAATTGGTCACAGCTGTATATTATTTGTGTCAATCTAGATTTACAGTGACATAAGTTTGTTTAAATTGCGTCCATTTCTTGAATTATTAAAATCCACGTGATTGGAACGTAGTTTTAAATTTCAATTCACGCGATTTAACTCATAGGATGACGCGTTTTAACTTTGGCTTAGTACTGACACGCTTTAAAGCTGAGCGACATAAGTCAGAAGTTTGCAAACTTTGAAGTAATACATTATTTTGCGTCAAATGCTTTGCATATTTTATGCTAATCCCTTTCTCAAATGTATGTAGCTGGGAGGAGTTATTTAATTGTTACATAATGGCGGCCCGCTGAAATTACACGTGCATTAATATTCAGTGTATTGTTTTAACACACACGCGACCGCAACCGGGTCGTTACGCTTCAAGGGTGAGGGAGAGAGAGAGATTGTAGTCCTTACGCCTTTGGAAAGATCTAATTATTGCGGTTCTGTGAGAAATGCCCGAGGACCGTGGACCGCAAATAGAGGGCTAGGACCGCGGCCCTCTGCGTAAAAGTCCTAAACAAACTTCGGCAAGAATAATGAGCCCCGGCCCAGGCGAACAGTGGCCTAAACGCCCCTGACTTTTACCATAATGAATCCGGATTTATGGTCGCCGTACAAACAGGCAGGCGGATTTTTTAATGTTGAAATATTCAGAGCGGGTCTTGCGACTGATAAATATTGAATGGGGTTTATTTTCCAATCGATTCGGTTAATATTCGGGACGTGTTGCTTCATCCGAGAGCGATTATTGTAAAGAGAGATTTGGGCCCGCAAATCCGTATTTGCATGGGGAGCCTAAAACCGCAACTACGTCCAAACGCAGAGATGGATACAAAAATATCTCTCTCGGACACTTGAAGTCGGGATGGGGTTCCAATGGGTTCGAAACGGGATACGAAATTATCCGTGTTTTCCAATTTCGATACAATTTGGATTAAAATTAATATCAGGCTTAAAAAGATTTTATTTTTCTCCAATTTAGAACACAAACAAAATGTATATCATAACAAGATGTTTTGATAATATATTGTGGAAATAAACTTTTATATTCATATAAAATTTACTAGTAACGTAACCATTAAAAAAAATCAGAGTATATAAAAGTAGTATAAATCAATCAGGAGTAATCCATGCTTAATACCAATGAAAAATATAATTAATTTATCTTATTAAAAAAACACAATTTAAATTAAAAATATAAATCTACAGATATTTATGTATTGTTGTATCTTATAAAATAAATTAGAAATTTATTTTTCGCGTTTCCTCATTTCTACTGGATTTATTTTTAATTATTTTATTACACCTTTGACACTACTGAAATTTAAGCGCTTTTGTTAACCTGTTTACCGCCACGCGCATTCGTCTGAATCAGTGTTTTTTAATGATACTCAAGGGAGATGGCTAGCAACAATTGTTTTAAAAATCAGTTTGTATTCTTAATAAACGTTTACAATATTATTATCGTATCCGAATTTGTATCTCGGTGGGAGCGTTAGGCTAAATTTTATTGCATTATTAGCATAGCCTCTTCTCAATGAAGTTGCTAAAGGGCGGTGTCTACAATCCATCAATGCTCAGCGACTCGCGTCCCTTATTCTGCGCATGAGAACGATTCTTTTCTCAACGCGCTTGCCAAGCACAAGAATGTTTTCAGCGATGGCCAAGTGGAGCTGTAATGATGCTCATCTATTTTAACCCATTCACCGCGGATGGCTTTTATAGAAGTCATCAAGAAAATCGCCAGTACTCATTGGGCACCCAAAGGTGCCATAAACCTTTTGAGTCTAATAATATTGTTATGTAGTATAATTTGAGACTGTAAATCACTTGAATTTATTGAACCATAATATTTAAAAAAGTATGGCATGAATAGATGTCCCCCACATATTAAGAAATTTAAAAATGGCGCGCAAAAATATCTGCCGCGGCGTACAAAATGTTGATTGTTAAAAAATTGTTTGTATAATGGACATCATGACGCACTGGGAAAACTTGTCAAGCCACGATGGTCAGAATTTTATTTAAAATCAGAAAATAAATATTTTTAGTGAAATATATTTTAGAAATTTTTACATTATTTTTTTATAGCATAATTGTATCCCCTTATTTTAAGCGACATTTACTTTATTAGCTTTATGTTATTTAGGCAGAACAGCTTTAAGCATATCTGATAAAAGCTTAATAAATCAAAATAATGAACAAAATACGCTTTTTAATTGCTGAAATTCCAGAAATAACTGATTTTTTAATGGCTGCTATTGATTTTTTTATCTCCTATAAATCAATACGAATAAGTCTGTCTAAAGTAATTTCTTATGGCATGCTGATTAATATCTTTAAACATTTATTCCTTTAATATTTAATTAAAATAAAGTCTTGATACATTTTATGACTTTGATCAACAGCCACTTATTCACTTTGTAATAGATTGGACTTTAACATCCAATAAATAAACCGGAACTAATTTTTATTTCTTTCTATAATTCACAGTACAATCAAAATTATTTCTTAAATTTTACTAAAAATGATCCAAAATCATAAATAATGCCTAAACCGAGAATCTGATTGGAAAGTCAAACTACTTTTAATTTGACATAAAATATTTGGCAATTTGAGATATTTACAATTAAGTTAAAACACTTTTTTTCAAAATAAAAAATACGGAAATTTACCAGTATATTTAAAACTCTCTAAAAATATTTTAACTTCATTTTAATATTTAGCGCTATTTTACATAAAAAAAAATACTTAAATGTCAAGGGTCAGAATTATTTTTGAAATTTATAATATTATTTGGAAACTTTAGTTACAGCAGTTTAATATCATTATTTTATTTTAACATTATGGTAAACTAATGTCAGTGTTATAAGATCATCATCGGACCAAGATTCAGACGGTAGACTATGAGGTTGCCTACTGTTTATGTAGGAATAGCGCAGTCCGTAACGTCTCAGACTAGTAACTCTGAAGTTTCGGGTTCGAGCCCCGGCAGTGGCACTCATATTTTTATTTATAAAAAATGCGCTATCATTAAAAGAAACTGGCTTCAACTGCAGTGACATTTATTGATTAAATTATATTACACATAATAATATAGTTGTCATCGATTCTCAGACTTTTTCAGTCTGGTGTTTAATACTTGTATGTATTCAGAATGTATTATTTATCCAGTTGGTACAGTTTTTCACCGCTGTAACGCATAAGGCTTATGTTCCAACGGCAGATTTAAATACAAAAATGTGTATACTGTCGATTCTGTAAAGACGTACAGTAATATATTCACCAATTGCATTTAAATAAAATCGAATAATGGAGCTATTCAAATAGGACATTAACCCAAATTAAACGACAACGCTTAGAGATAACGTCACATTCGATCATAAAATAACAAACGTGTCATAAAACTGCAAATACCGTTAAAAATACGCATTCTATTAAGCTGATCGTAAACATTTTTTTTATAAATGGAATTTTATGCAAATTAGCATAAGTATATAAGCTTATTTTATGGATTTGGTTGAGGGCAGCTGCGCAGAGATGCTCTTAATCAATTTAAGCGACGCTCGATCTACTCGGATCGTCCTAATAAAATATATATTAAATATTTTTGAACCGATAAACTTGATAAAAGTTAAAACCGTGGAAGCGTGAAAAGTCTTATTCGATTAAACCTAAAGCTTCTCCGAAGTAGCGATGGGGAAAAACTACCCTTTACTTTAGTAAAATTACGAACATAAAGCACAAAGAGAAGATTTATAACGTCGAGACCTGTTTGATATGCATCAAACAATTGTGAAACATTATGGCTGTTGTGTCCAGCATTGGAGAGCGAACGGTACCGCATACAAAAGCTAAACTTTACCAATTTAGCAGACATCGATTTGTCTTTGTTGTGTCGGGGACTTCGTGTAAGGAATAAATAATCAAAAGGCACCAAAAGACAAAAAAAAGAAACACACACAAACATACATGGGATACCGAAATGGACACCAGGGGCGCCGCGAGCCTCCTCTGTATACCGAAACGTGACGTTGGACCGTAAAGAGTACATGTAGCAGTTACCAGTGTATGTGTATGTAGGTATAGTGGAGTTCATCACGCCATGTCCCCGGGGACTCGCGAACTATATACAAAATGTTTATATGTGTACGACAGGGATATTTGCATACAAACCCAGACGGAGACCTCGCGAGCCACGCATTTTTTTGCACGCGATTTTACAGCATGACAAGTCCTTTATTGGATTACATTAGCGGCGAATGTGCTGTGTGCACCCTTCGGTGCTGGTAGCACGCGAGAAATGTCGCTGTGGTGTCAGTCGCGAGCGAAACAATTACAGTACTTTTGACGTAGGTTGGATTGAAACAGTAGCGGCAATGAATCAGGACTGCCTTATTCATTATGCGAAATAGGTGCAGTGCCTAGGGCAGAGGCCTTCTATATTTTTTAGTGTACGCGTATCACATAAAGTAACATGCGAGCAAAAATAACTGACACGCCTTTATATATGCATTCATTGAAAATATAGATTGGCCCTCGTGCACCGGCAGTATGTATAAACAATTCCAATCAATCATAGAAGGCTTGGAACGCTCTGGCAACAATTATAAATTACCTGACTTCAGGAATGATTTTAAGTTAGACAGAAAGGATAAGCTTTAAGAATTATAATATAGATAAAATAAGCCTGTATAATGTTAACGCTTTCAACGCTTGGTAGCATCATTCGCAAGAAGTAAAAGCCGCGCGATCTATCTTGTTATGTACAGCTTCGGATAGAACGCCTTTGACAAAGTCAGATATGTTCGTAGAAGCGAAAGAGACGAGATTTAGTAGTGAGAATGTCAATAGGTGCGCTGGTGTGAGACAAGATAGAGGATTTACAAATGCACATAGAAGACAACCCCGAACCCAAACCCGACACACGCAAAGTCATATATCATACGTCATTTCGGTCAATTGCTCCTTTCGCCATATCTATCGTTTTCCGATAGACGAATGGCGTTGGTCGTCAATCATCCGGACGTCTTCTTTTGCCGCATTCACCCAAAATATTATGTCTATGTCTACAAAATCATTGTTGTTAACCAGTCGATTTCTCAAAAGCAGCGTTTGTAAACCTCAATACTATTTTAAAACTACAGTGATTAAAATCAAAATATTTGAGTAACATTTTTATTTCATTTTTTTAATGTTTTTATCAAGTAAAACTTAGATTTTTTGAACGGATTATATGTTTTTAGATCTTGATTGTAAATAATTAAAGAAAAAAATAACTTTACGTCCAACATATTATTTTAAGCCAATAAACTTGCGATCGGAATACATTTTTACTGGTAGATATATATATTTTTATTAATGAAAATATAATTTCACTGACGCGCTATTTATTTAAAAAAACGCGTTTACATCGATTAAAATATTTAAGAAAGTATTTTATTCGAGTTATTGATGTCAACTAATTATCGAATTATCAGAATAGTGATTAATTTCGACAAAAATGTATTTGTTAAATCCAATTTATTTTATTCAAATTGAATTCAAATTCTAATTAATTTACTTAGGCTTTTTTATTTGTCTATTTACTTATTGTATGCCACCATTTTTTTGTTTTAAAAAATAGTTGTAGGTCGTCACATAACCTGTTAAGCACAAAATGTTCAAAATAAAACCTAGCCTAAGCGAATTAACAAAACACAACTTTACCTAATGAAAGTTCTAAAAATGATTACCTTTCATTAATTAAGCACACACGCACAGATATGTCCGACGGACACTAGAACAGATAGTATGAGCTTAGCCACACGCGCAAACTGTCTGGACTTGGACATCAGTCTTTTTTACGCGTCTATTTAAAACGGTTGTCTGATGAACAAAGACATCAGATTTACGCGATTTTATGTGATTCTGCATTTTAACTAAACAAGCATATTATGAAGCCCTATCTCTACAGTACTAGAAGAGCAAATAATGGCGATTAGCGTCAAAACAATAATTAATTACGGTTTAAAATTATTTTTAGCACACGAATTTAGTTAACAGTCTTTGATAAAAAATACATTTTCAACGGTAAAAATATTGAGTGACCGATGGGTCATAAAGCAATAAAACCTTACCACCAAAATATTATTTTGGACGTTTACTGATGGTGGCAATTATGGTGCAAATTAATAAAGGCAAGCGGAAATGGCTCGCGTCATAAAATCACTTATGGGTCAAATTTTAACAAAAAATACTGGAAACCATCGGATTCGTTCGTTTTGAGCACGGACAGCGGACAGACAAATCTATGTCTTTTCTCACCACACACGATTGGATTTGTCCGCCAGGCATCCGCAACGGACAGATCCGCGCGTGTATGGCCAGCTATAACCTGTTAAGGTCAAGTACGTATAATAATACAGTTTCACTGATATTGATCAGTGAAATACAAAATCAATGGTTTGATCCATTTTTATTAGTTGGTGAAATTATATTTTTATTAATAGAAATACTTATGAAAATATAATTATATGGAAAAATACACATTCACTGTAACGTATACAATATTTATAAATATTTCTAGTTATTAGAAGGAATGCAAAGATAATTTTTAATGTATATATCTGAATAGCTAAGTGAGTGTTATCGATAAAATATGTATACAAGGTACTTAACATCACTTGCCGATTATATTACGCTTTGAAACACGCTTGTGCTTTACAATCTCACACAGTTTTTAGCATTTTTTTGCGAAATTAAACACATTATTAATTTAACCGTATTATGTTAAGCTGTTAGGATCTACACATATTTTTGCGGCTGGGATTATCTGAGACAATATAATATATCGACCCAAACTCTATAAATGAAGTACTCGTTATCTTCGGCGAGAATATTGCTCGGGATGAAGTCCCAGTTGAGCAAAAGTAATGGTGAAATGCTAGTGATAAATATCTGTTCTTAAAATTCATCTTTCGGACCTCTTCATACAAAGTAAGAAGATTATTTTTCATGTTAAAAATTTTTGAAACAAAAATAAAAATTTTCATTAAATCATCGATTTAGATATAATTTAGTAATAATTATGGCACATTTTCTTAATTACTTAAAATAAAAATAACAAAGCGCTCTGAGGCAAAACATACCACATGGGAATCTGCGTTGTAATTAATGTAATACGCACAGATTTACAATAATTTTGGGATAGTCAATAATCTTGACCGAGTTATTGTGTGGGAGAGCTGATGCGATTTGTTCACATGGAAGCATCGCACAATAGATCAACATTGTTAAACATTAATCGGCCAATCTTTCTCGGCCCCCCGAGAGAAGAAGCAGAGGAAAATCTCAAATTAATTGAACATTAGCCTTCTTACGGCGTAATAGGCACGTATCAATTCGTTACCGACACACAATTCCACATAAATCCGAAGAGCAGTCCGAATTTAAGACAACATAACAAGATGAGAAATGGAATGAGATTTTTTCGTATTCAGAAAGTGTCCTAGAGCGAACGAGTATTTATTGTCATTTGGCAAAGTTTCGACCCGCGCCAAAGGGATAACAATATCTTGGATGAAGAAAGACATTTTGATCATATTGACGGTTGGGTCCCGTGGCGATGAAAAAGTTTTCTGGAAAGGTCAAATTATGGAGCACTGACATAATTTATTAACTCTAGAAAATATCATAAAAACGTAATCATATTTTAGTTTCTACAAGCAAATGGATATGACACAAATAACAGAAATTTCTAGTCTATAAAACGGGCGCTTCATCTGTTTTAAAACTAAGCAGTAGATCTATAACTATTGAAGCCAATATGTAAAAAAATGTCTAGACACATAAATTGGAAATCGTGTTTGCCAAATATTACTTAATAATCTTCGGTTGCGTGCTCAGAACGAATGCGCAGCCCAAACGGCAACTTATCAAGTTTGTTTATTGTCGGAACAGGTTTTAGTAGCGTATGATTAAAAAAACTATCATATACAACATAGGTACAAGAGGAGAACCCCTACTAGATTTGAATTTTGGACTCGCCCACTAAATCCGATGTAAAAGTACGAAATCCACGGTGTAAGTCCGTCACTGTGGGGTCAAGTCGATAAATCAAACTACGAACTCTCTTTGAATGTGTGTAGCTAGTAGACAGTAATTCCAGGCGACTGGGATTACTCAGGAGCCGGATGGAGTGCTGATCCAGGGATCTGTTGCATTACACGCACAAGCCATATATTCCCATTACGCAAATACGCTTCCATTAGTGCACAAGGGTTGGGGTGGCTGTGGACCTCGGCTCTCTGGGAGGTCAGTGAAAACTGTTTGGTTAGTTGTGTTACACACGGGGTGCTTACACCAGATTTGCATTTTAATGCGGCAAAGAGAAAAGTGAGGATAAATACTAGGGGTAGAGTCGAAAGTTATTATCATATTATTTTTAGTGGATGACTTGACAAGACCCTCGTAGCACTGGAAGCGATAGAGTTGGCGTGGAAAAAAGAACACTTGTGTGAGCAGCGAAGTAATGGCAAACATTCGTGTCATTATTATGTTATAAAAAATGATTTAAATTGAACATTAAGAATGACAAACTAGTAGGGTTCTTGGTGGCTTTCAATGCGACTTAAATTATTTTTAAACATGTGCCTAAAGATAGATATCTTAATATAGGGTAAGTCGTCACATGAGCAAAATACACAAGTTATTATATATACAGCTATGTATTTTAAAATAACCGTATTACAAATATTAATGAGATCGATATTAAAAAAAACACAAGTTGTTGAGTTGTTTTACTTTAAGAGTTAATGAATCCTGATAGTGGTTAAAAATGTGTTAAAGAAATTAATTCAATAGTTCAATGAAGATTATAATAATAGGTAAATTAATCTGTAACGGAGTGTAGAATATTTTTTATCGAAATTATAATTTTTTTTGTAAAAAAAAATATATTTATGTTTCATTTTCATTAGGCAAAGCGTGAATTTCAAAAATGCATACTTTGACTAGACAATGTATGCACTGTCAAATCACTTCAGTTACAGTACACAGTATAATTTATGAACAATTTAACTAGTTATTGTATGCTCTCACAATATTCAAAATTTTTACCTAACATCGACTGGAGTTCTCATATAATATAAGCAAAAAACTTCACTTTTCATAACTATATTACATGTATTAAAATAAATATAAAAATTTTAAACATCGTTTTGCTGATTATTTTTTTAAATAATTTAAAATATAAAAATACATAATATTGCAAAATTATTTTAGTGAAAATAAAATATATTTTTTAATATACGTTATGTATACTATCACCTTTTGTTTGTCAAAGTATTCTAAATTAAATAAATTATATATTTAATAGGTATTTTAAAGCATTTATGTAGAATGAATATTGTTACCAATTTAGTAGATTCATGGGGTGTTCACTGTTCTGAGCTACGCTCGCTCGCACCTAGTCTGTCCAACGCTAATTTCTTTATGGGCTCTACGATTAGTCGCTCACACGCTCTTACAACACGTTGTCTGCCAAATCAAAACGTTGAAGAGTTCACACAGTGACTAGTAAAAGTATACACAAAATGTAGTATTGTAAGCTTTAACTAAAACGCATACTTTGTTTACTTATTGTATACTGTAACATAAAAATATTTAACACTAACAGTAACATAAACATATATTATGTATAGAGGCGGTAAGCTTAATAAATCATTTGTTAGCGATATTCTTACTCATGGCAGAATATACAAAAAAATTCTGATTGATCATAGCATATTAGGTTTTCCTAAACTCGCGGATGAATATCGTGGTGGTTAATTAAAATCGAGCTAGATCGTACACATTAGTTATGCAAATTCTCTAACACTGATCTACTTCTTACAGCTCATGAAGATTGTCAAAAAATATGAAAGCACTGTTGAACACACAAGAAGGGAGTTTCACTCAATAACCTGCGGTACACTGACGGTTCGAATTGTTGCAAATGTTCAAAGGTAAAGTAGCAGAGACAGACGATATGACTTTCTATGTAAACGGGCTTCTAATATGCAATGGATACACTCGAGTCTAGACGAGGACTGGGACCACACACTTAAGATAAAAGCCAGATCGAGAAAGCCAGGACAACATTCACCATTCTTTGCGGGAACGACTTGAACTTGCTTTTAGGAAGTATACTGGTAAGGTATTATCTGTTCTCTATCCTTATATACAGAGTATAACCGATTAAGCGTCTAGTTAGATGGATAAAATGATAAAGAAAGTTCGAGAATTTATATAGACAATAAAATCACTTAATGCGTCATCCTGAAAAACGCCAACTCTTACGCTTTTAAAGGCAAGATACAGGGAAGAAGAATAAAATATTGGTTTGATTAAACCTATGACGGTGGTTTGAAAAAGAATACATATTTATTAATCACTTAAACTCCAGCGACTTTTTTTAAAACATGTTATTTAATTTTTTTTAATTATTAAGGATTATTATACTAGATTCATGTCAGTAAACCAAGTATTTTATACTTATTTTTAAAAAGATATACTGACGCGTGAAGATAAATAACAGGTGACGCACTAAAAAGTCGCTGGCATTTAAAGGGTTAAAGACAGTATTAAACGAGATAAATGTAGCCAGAATGAATACATATAAGGCACTAAAAAAATAACGATATGAAGACATTTAATATTAAATCATATTAAACTAAATTTATAGTATATTTTAATAAAAAAATATATATTTAAATCAATATTATTAATAATAAAAAAAATATGAATCTTTAAGGTATATTAATAAATCATAAAAAATATTTAAAGCAATGTTAATTATAATAAAAAAAGTTTAAATAACAACTTTCACATTAAAATTTTCTAAAAATATATGAATCTTTAAGATGTAACAATAAATTTATTAAGACTAATTATGTTAAAAATTATATTGATACAATTTAGGTACAGAAGTGTGACCATTCCGACATCAGACCGCCGGCGGTTTGTTATCAGATGTCTATATATATATATATATATATATTTATATTATCTATAGTAAACATAAACCTTAATTAAGCATTGATCGATACATATCAGTCCACGATCTAGTCTGTCGTCAACACACATCCTAAATCATAAATGTATTCGCAGAATGCTATGGATACAGTGACAAACATTCGCTCTAACGGATGTTAATATTTTACACGTGTATCTAAAAGCGGGAGAGGGAGTGGGAGTGGGAGTCAATAAGGGCGCAACAATCACGCTTATTTCGTTAAGTGAGTTATACAGACATTTTCCCACGGAATAAAATCGCAATAGCTAGTTTGAGGTCGAAATTTTTCGCATATTCGATACGTTTGCGTAACCAATTTATGCAAACGGGTCTAGGGACCATCCCCGAAGACTAAATTTATGTATTCAGACTTAAATTGCCATTCGCGCCGTTTTTATACCGAGCTTATGGCGTTTTTTTTCCTTTCAGGGCATTACCTACAATTGCCGACCGGAGACGCCGTAAAGCACACGACACACGATACGAACCTTCTCTCTCTCTCTCTCTCTCTCTCTCTCAGACAAATTCGAAGAAATAAAGTAAGCGTATTTATAGCCTGTGGAAGCTATAAAGACTTACTCAATTATAAAATATTTTTTGACAAAGTACTAAATTGGAAACATACTGCAAAATGTCATAGAAAGTAATCTGCCATTATTTTCTGTTGATAAATATATAATTACAGTATCCTATCTAAGTCGAGCTTCGCTTAAATACACTGCGCCCGACCTCCTACCTAAGCTGTCGCGAGTGACAGTCGAATAAATCAGCGCGAAAACTATTAATGGTCTCTAGTATTATTAATTAATTAAAATATACGGGTAATAGATATCGGGGAATAAAAAACGGCGGAGGGGAGGTAAATACCACTATTTATAAGTGCTTCCTAGAATCTCTCACTCTTTTCGCCAGATGCCAGAACAGCAAGAATTGTGAGCCACGAAGGGGGGTTGATCTTAGATCGTCGGCCAGAGTAGAGTACTAATTGGTTTATTGGGTAGCCATTCGTCAAGCTCTTGTCCTTGGCCGGGCGTCCCCACCGAAGTCGCTTAATGGCACTCTCCTTTAGAACGGCAATTTTTTGGGTTTGCATCCACAGAGCGATGATGCTCCTCATGAGGACGATCATATATCACAATCTATACAAAAGCGTGAAACTTCTGTATTAATATGAAAAGCACTCAATATTATTATTATATCAAGTACATGGTTTTAGGTGAATTTCAACAGAAGAGCGTAATATAAAGTGTTAATAATTGAGTGGTAAAGTTGTAAAATAAAAATTAAATAAACGAATTTGCAATTAAGGGGGGTGCTTTGGAACAATGGAGTCCTCCCCTCGATTATTTCACGCTACCCGGTTTTAGCGGCACAAAAGAGTGCACACCCTCGTATCGAATGACCGTATTTGGAAACTGGGATGCAAGAGGGCTAAAGCACGAGGCACTTAATATTAAATAAATATGTGAATTGGCATGAATGGGCCCTTTCGCCATAATAAAAATCGCCAGCGGTGCGGAAGGGTCTAAAATTTTTTTTGCGAACACGCAGAGAGCGAATTTAATAATCGAAGTGAATTAAGGTGCCACGCATGGCGCATAATTTATGGCGTCGTTATACTGGACAAAAACATGATGGAAAATATAAAATAAATATTATTTTTTAAACGATTTAAAGTTTAAAATTATTATAAATAAAAATAAACGATTAAATAAATTATTTAATTCTAAAATTTCTTAAGGAATTTGACGTCAGCGAAGTTAACTGACCGGTCAAAGTGAAAGTTATCGCTAAACACTTTCACGCGTTGTTATGTTATGAATGCAAATATGTTTTATTTAATTATTAATTAATATGTCTATTTAAATACATTTATTAATTTTAATGAAAAATCGTTGAACGTAATTTAAATTAACGATGCATGTAATCGACAAAGGCATTAACTGTGCGCCTAAACAACTAACGGCTCTTTTAATTAATCCTAAATCTAGATAATTTAATTAATTAATCATTACTAAATATCACAATTAGAATATTGAACTTTTAACTGATTTGAAAATGTTAAGTATATTGCTTAATGGATTACTCAAATATGACACTTTGGCGACCCAAATTCTAATGACATTGAGGTATCAAGGTGTGAAAATACGAATTGCAGATTTTTTGCTCTATTTGTATAGTTAGTTATTCTCGATTTTTTTCAACTTTAATATTGCTTTAATATTGAACAACTTACAGTGATTTTCGTAGTGAAAACTTTTTTCTTAATGAATTCACTGCGATCCAATTTATTTAATAACAAAAATAGGCTTCTTACGTATTATTTATGTAGCATTTATTTATGATATAGAGATAGTGGTCCCAACATCTGTTCCAGATGTTGGGACCACTATCTCAAAAAAAAAAAACACCCAATAATGCAATGACCAATGGTTCTCAACGTTGGTTTTTTATTACTTTGATATATGAAACACTTAATATATTTATGTATATACATTACAATTACTTATTTATATTCTTGATATTTGGTTATATTTGTCCATCGTATGATACATCTCGAAGCAATCTTTCGTACGAAGATATGATTATAAATTACATTTTTAAACATCTCCTTTGTTTTTCTTTCACTAGTTTATTTTACATAATATAGGAATTTACTATATAGGAATAGTACCTATTTGAAAAGCCACGCCTAGCCCACATAGTAACGATTTTTTTGTCCTTTGATGCAAATACTATATTGTTCACTCGTTCATTCATATGTTACAACTTCTCCATTGCGTATTTTTTTATTGCCTATGTTAGACCTAGTTGTACTAGTTAAATATATTTTTTAGAAAAGTAAATTATTAGCTAATATTATAATTAAATTGTGTAGAATTTGGAGGGTGATTGGCATATGAAACTCAAATCAGCACCGAAAATCAGACAGCTGTCAATAATCATGCATGTTCAAAGTGTCAAAGGGAGCGACCCTGTTCAGAATCCACGTTAAAAGCAATAAAATCATGCCGTCGCAGTCGCAGCGGAAACGCTCGGTTATCTAGCGTTTATATTAATACTTTTTATAACAATATTACGCCTTACAATAAGTGAGAATCGAACGAAGCATATCTAAACCGAATTTTAACAAGTCAAAAATCCACGACAAAAGCAATAAAATCATGCCGTCGCTGTCGTAGTAAGAATATATTCATACTACGGCTTTTAAAATCACTTCTCAGAAGTCAAAACTCTACGCCAAAAGCAATAAAATCGTACCGTCGCCGTCGTAGTGGGAATCCTCGGTAATCTAACGTTCATACTACGGCTTTTAAAATAATATTGCAAATTAAATTAGGAACATATAAACTGAATTTTGCCCAATAGAAGAGCGCAAAAATAAGTATCACTTCTCAGAAGTCAAAAATCCACGTCAAAAGCAATAAAATTATTTTTACCTGAAAAAAATATTTTGGACTTGATTTATAGAAAGTTCTAAAACTGTAATAACATAGTTTTGGAACTTTCATTAGGTCAGGTTTGGGATTGAATAGAAAATGGATGTTTCGCAACTGTCAAGTAGTGTTTCTTAGACATTTTAGAGAAGTATATAATTTCACTAGCCCCTATCAGTTAGATTATATTTTCGCTAGTAGAAATACATATTCATTGTAACATTTATACATCGCATGTAAATAAATAATGATTAGTATGTAAATGTATATATTACTACGTATAGAAATATATATATATATCTACAGGTGAAAATATATTTCGATATAAATTCACTGAGATGACATATTTTAAAAAATATTTTCGGAATAGATTTTTTTGAATAAATGCATATAAATTATATTTTCACTAGCAAAAATATATATCTACTGGTGAAAATGTATTCCGATATAATTTCACTAAAATGGCATATTTTAAATATTATTTTCCGTAAAGATTCGAAGCTGCCTTTTGTGTTTTCTTTGAGGAAAAACCCTAGAATTTCTAGTTTATAATCAGGGACGTCATTTCAGCTTTATTTATGGCGGGGGGGGGGGGCAAAAGTTGACTAGTTAGTGGTCGTTTTTTTTAATATTTAGATTTCATACAGATTGAGTATTTCATTAAATGACATGCATTTTTCTGACCCGGCAAATGCCCTTACCTTCCCCCCCCCCTCAAATGATACTTTTAACACAAGGTCGTGGAGAATATATTCTACAGAAATAATTTGATTCAATATGTATTTTTAAACGTTGAAGAAAAAACTATACCAGGAAATAAGGTATTTTATGGCTAAATTCAAGAGATAACTAACCGCCAAGGTCACGCGATTTAGCGCCGTTGGAGTACCTAAAAACCAACATTCGCCACTTAATTGATATTTTTTTTATAATTAATGTAATGCATTAAATCAAAAATATCTTTAAATTCGTTTTTTTTTAAAAAGTTCGCAACTGGATCAACGGAATGTTCAACTGAAGGACTACTCTAGACTAAAATAAAATATTTAGCCTAATTAATCTTCGTGACGTTAGACCTATAATATGACAATTGATTCGTAAAATATATTGTCTAAATATTGAGTTGAAGTAAAACAATAATTTAATTTATTTAAATAAAATATGTACGTAAATGTAAAATCAAAACTTTTTAAATTGAGAACCATGGATTACAATTCACACGTCTAGGTTTTGAGCGGCTGGCACAGACTCGTCAAAAAATTGTTTTTTCAATCCATCGATGGATTATTAATTTTACGAGTTTTAGTAATTTGACAATTCGGAGTAAAATGGTTAGGTATTACTAAATATTTTCACCGTAATATATTGATAAAAGTGTCTCTGAGTAACTAATGAAATAAAATACTGGAAATTTTGGCATCAAGTCATTTAAAATGGCTTCATAAAATAGAAAATATATTGGGCATGACATACATACATGCCTTTGGACTTTTAAAGGTTAAACAACCAGTCACAAAACTTCACAGCCAACTTATTATTCCATAAAATAGATTTTAAATAAACTGGCAAGTGAATTGGACAGATTTTTTACCCAAGAATAGTTGCCTTTTTATAATATATTTCAACTCTTGATTAACAGTCAGTTCACATAGCACCTGCATCTCATAAGATAAATGGATTTCGGATGTATTTATATACACTCTTTATTACATACATTTTATTCGGTTAAATTATATGAATCAATAAAGCGATACTGACCGTAAGTAGAGAGCTTACAGTTAACACAAACAAACGTGTTAATCAAAGTGTCAAATTTACTGTGTTTACACGCTAACAAGACACGACTGAGAAAATATTTTGATATCGGTCTTCTCTCGCCTCGTAAACTAAAATAAACTTTCAAGGATTCGAAATACAGATGCCTAAGTAGATATGTGTGCGAAAGGTTAGCTTAACTGCCTATTATCGCATTTGTTGTAGAATAAAGTATAGGATAGACCCCCGGGACGGTAGATCTTCACTATGCGCATTTTATTATGCAAATTCGAGCAAAAAACACTAACCGTTGATCACACGGCAAGATAAATGTTTCTGCCCTTTTGTAAAGGTGGCATCCTGGTGGATTGTTAACTCTTTCCCCCGGGTACCTTCGTCACGAATTGATGCACCCGTGCGCATAGGCCGTTGCACATACGTGGACTGTTCAAAAAGTTACTGAACTTTGAATTTATAATTTTTGTAGCGGTACGTTTTAAAGAATCGTGGTTTCTAGAGTACTTGAATATATGCTTATTTATTTAAATTAAATTTCATGATCAAAGTATTGGATAAAAAAGATAAGGTTGAGTTAAAATTTGCACGCCGTCGCGCGTGTCCCCGTTGTTGCCGGTGACTCTAGTTACAGCAATCGGTCTTAAATGTATTTTTTAGAAAGACGTGTACATGTGAGTGCATCGTATGTGCACATAGCATATACACCATTACCGAGAGTGGTCCGTTTCGTTGTCGACGCGGAAGACGTTAATCTCGGGCGATAAAACAGGACTCGCCGCGAACGAATGGCTCATAATTAGTTTCCTTTTGTGAGCAGTGGGGGGATAGAGAACAAAACGGTTGAAATACGAGCGGCGAGATGAGCCGCCCCGATAAGGGTTGATAACATCTCGGTTGGGATGCTGCGCGCGAGAGTCGAGAGCACTTTGCGGTGAGCCCGCGTTAAACTGGACACTTAATCAGGGAAAACGGCCTCGATGAATTTAGGCGCGAGGAAAGAAACGGCTTCATTATTGGAAAGTTCAAGGTTCGGAGAAAGAAGTGAGGTTGTAAAAGTTTTAATATAAGGATATTTTAAAACATAATTTACTACTGTTTTTACTGATTACGTATGATGAAGCGTTCACAGTTCTCTTACGTAAATATTGAATAATATTGGAAAAGATAATTATATACATAAAAAAATATTTTTTTATAGATAACAAATATAATGAGGCATGTATTATATAGGTTAAAAAATATTTTAAGAGCACTATGATATTGAAATATAATTTAGTGAAAGAAATCCTACTCCTGGATAAACATCAGCAAGTATATAGAAACATAATCATAACATGAATGAGAATGACAACATTTTATGGCAAAAAATACATATATTAGTTAAATATATATATCATTAACACGTTGACTGTCATTGTGTACACCGGTGAGCGGCAGAAAATTATGGCATTGCGCCATGGTGTGCATCAGTGCCTGACAATTTGTTTTGGAAAAAGTTTTATTTTTACCATGGGTCACTTCTATGGTGGAAGTTAACAGTAAGTGCCAGACAATGCGTCTTTCAACCAAATGAATACCATACCAACCAGGGAGAAGAGCATTTTAGTATAAAATAATTTATATTTTTGTGGTTTATAATATGTGTTATTGTTATTATATCCCAAGCAGCTTTGGTAAAAACATGAATTATTATTTATTTTAATTAAATTAATTATATTATATTAGTAACAAACGTTTCATTCGAGTGTATCGGGATACAGATTGCGCTCAAAGTTTTATTAATTTGCATGGAATTAATTGAAACGTCTTAAGTGCGGGATTATTGAGCTTGGGGAAGTCATATCAGCGCTATCGAGATCAAAGTTTAAATTATCCAATTAAAATAGTGTCAAAGTCTACCCCGCTGAGGATGACGGAGTTTCACCTCGCCGGAAACTTTCCGATTACATAAAGCACGTGAGCTTTGGCGGAAACTTCCGAGCATAATATAATACAAACAAGTTCTTCTCCTTCTTCCAAATTAGTCTCTCAAAATTCAAAGTTCAACTGGAATCGATTTGGACCGATTTCGATATAGGGGATAAACTTACACGATTATTATTATTATTTTTTTTTTCTTTATGCATTTCGTACCGAATGATAAACGATCCTAAAATGAAAATATTTGATCGAAGATCGTGCTTAGAGTGAAGCTCACGATTCGCGCGAAAGTCACGAATAAAAATCTTGATCAAAATCAGTGGCGTGGATGCCCGAGGTTATGCAGTACTTTGTAGTCATATTAACACTGTAAACAATATTTTATTATTATCCGCAAAGATAAGATATCTAGATTTATATCAGTAGTGTTTTAAATGTGGCCTCGTTTTTTTAAGATATAATCGTTTTTTTTGCTGTGAAGATTAGAACGACATAAAGCAGTTAACGTGCAAATAAATATTTGAAGATTACTTTTTTATATTAATTTAAGTAATTTTAAAAAATGGTATAAATATCTCACGACTCGGCTTGTGATTTATTATAATTTTATTATATTTTTTAACACGGTCTCCATTTTTCTAGATACGCCACTGTATGAAATCTGTAGGTATTCTGTAAGGAAATCAGATTTTTGAGGTATACGAAATGGTATGGATGTTTGGTGGCATAGAGAGGTACCCGTTTTACGATGGCCGAGCAGGTAAAGGGCCTCGTACAAACAAACAATGGGGTGCGCTCGGCGGGGATCGTAAATCAAGGACAAAAGTGTGGGACGCGCGCTCTCTCTCTCTTTCTCTATATATACATATATATTTATATTGTTGTATGCATACTACACGACGACGTTTGAGAATCTCTAGCGTATAAAACTCGTTTTATAACATATTTATTCGTACAGAAATAATAGGGAAATGGGGCAAGTTTTATAAGCGAGTGCTTGTGGCTAACGTGTGCAGTGTGGCCCAGGCGAAAAATAAAATTTAATTGATCAATAATATTTTATTATGAAATATGAACTTGAGGGATAAAATGTATTTATAAAATTAGATATCCATTTTTTTTTTTTGAAAAATAGTTTCACAATAATTATAAGTTTATTTTTTAGAAAGCGAGATTATAAATGAAATGCTAAAATATACATTATTATTTAATTTAATATTAACATTATTGGCAAAAAATTGTATTGTGTTGATCTATACGTAAAATTACAAACATTTGTTTTAAAAAAAGTTTTTGAAGAATATTGCTGTAGTTTTAATCAGATTTTTATAAAAAATTATAAACATCATGGCTAATTTCATTTACCAATTTAATCCGCAATTTAGTTTTAAAATTAAGACTTTAAAATATATTAAAAAAATGTTACTCCGTTCAAAAAATCTTAAGAGAAAAAAGTAGAGATAAAACATCTTTATAATGATTTAAAAGGATGAAAAATCAAAATATGTGCATAAATACTTTTTTATATACAATATTTTAAAATATTAGTTGTAGATTTTTTTTTTTTTTAAATACTAAAAAAATATTTTTTTACTTGCAAATTTTCGTTTTGCCATAAAATAATTTTTTAAACATATATTCGATATTTGATAACGTGAAAATATATGTGAATAACATTTAAGATATTAAAAAATTACAAAAAATAAAACGGGGGGGGGGGGGACAAATAGCATTTTTGCCTCCGGGTGCAAACTACTCTAGCTAGGGTACTGGCTAAAGGTATTATATATACCTAAATGTTTATAAGAGTAAAATAAAATACACAAGACTATTTTCTAGTTATTTGTGAAAACGAATAGATAGCGCACATTTTGTTATATTCTTATGAACATTCAGGTGTATATATAATACATATTTAACCCTTTAAACGGTATCGCCGTACATGTACGGTGGTCGATCTTTCACTGTTTTGAGGTATCCCAGATAGATATATATTTTAATACATATTTTTTAAAAATTGATTTAATGTAAATGATATATAAAGAAAATAATAAAAATAAATTAATAATCTAGTTTAATATAAAAAAATATACAATAGCCGAATAATATTTAAAAAATATGTAAAATAAATTAACGAAATTTAATTATAGAAAAAAGTAAAATAAATTTTAAAACATAATAATACAAAATACTAGTTAAATAAATCCAAGTAATAAAACGTTGAGAATCATTGAATTTTTTCTATAATTTAATGTAAATGCAATATAAAATAATAATAAACATATAACAGCAGAAATAATTATGGAAAATACGTAAAATTAACTGACTTCCAGGCGTATACTAACAAATAAACAAATCTGTATAAACTAAAAGGGTAATAAATATAAAATATATCTTATGAAATAACACTTTACTTTGAAAAAATATATATTAAAACATAGTATATTAGATACTTTCAACAAATCAAGTTGCTTGTATTAGTTCAAGAAGAATAGAACATAAGAGTATGAAGTGCAATATTTTTTTCATATTTAGCGAAAAGCTTTGTTTAATCTTTAATAATTTCTATCGATAAATTAGCTTATATAAGAATGTAAAATAAATTACAATACAAATATTCAAAACAATCAGAACCAAACTATATTTTTTTTATGCGTTCTATATCAAATTAAAAACTATAAGCATAGCGAAATATTCCATTAAGATTCGTTTCATAAGCTGCATGGTTCGTCAATAGCAAAAATATTAAACCATGTTTTAAAAATATATTGTTTTACCTAATAATTTCATGATCTGTATAAAAAATATAAATGTTTTTTCGAAAGCAAAATTAAATGCATATGATTTTTACCGGACAATTTTTTTTTTATTGAATCCACTGCGGTCCAATTTATTTAATCACAAAAAATAAGCTTCTTACATATTATTTGTGTATTATATAGTTAAGATAAACCCCGTATCCGTTCCAGGTTTTTGGTTCGGTTACTTAGCGTTCATAAAAGAGTTTAAAACAATATCACGACTTACAATAATAAGTGATAATCGAATGTAGCATATCTAAACCGAATTATGACCAATAAGAGCAAAAAAAACTATTAATAATTTAAAAGCAATAAAATCGTGTCGCCGTTGGAGCACCTAAAAACCAACACCCGCCAATATTTTGAGTAATAAAAAAAATTCAAAAATATCTTTGAATTTGTGGGGCTTTTCGATTAAAATAAAACATTCAGTTTAATTAATTCTCGCGGGCACAAAATAATAAATATATGGCAATTGATTCGTTAACATCATCTTCACGAATCGGAAATTAATGCTCTCAAAATATATTGTCTAAATATTGAGTTAATTTAAAAACAGTAATTTAATTTATTTAAATAAAGTATGTACATAAATGAAAACACAAAACTTTTTAACTTGAGAACCATGGATAACAAATCACATGTCTATATTTTGAGCGGTTGGCTCGGACTGGTCAAAAAATTGTTTTCAAAATCCATCGATGGATTAACAGATTTTACGACGAATTTTAGTAATTTGACAATTGCAGGCAAAATGGTTAGGAATTACTAAATTATTTATTGTAATATATTAATAGAATGAGTAACTAATGAAATAAAATAATGGAAATTTTAGCATCAAATCATTTAAAATGGTTTTAGATAGAAAGTATATTGGGCATGACATACATGCCTATGGACTTTAGTCAAGGTTAAAATAGGATCGTATTATGGCGCATCTAGCTATTCCCATTTAATTTACATTTTTAGCAGGGTGATTTTGAAGATGTTGTACAATAGTTATTGGAACTATATATATAAACTAGCAAAAATGGCAACAAAAGCGATGTAAAACTTATGATATCGCATTGTAATTAATGTGCAAGATATTAATAAAATTATATTCTATTTTATAAACATATTTTGAGATGGAGGTAAAGTATAAGCTGAATACGATTTATACATTCATATTTATAGCACGTTAATCTATAAGATGATACTATCGTTCCTTCGAGTTTTTGTTTACATTGTTTACAATCAAATATTTAGATAACCTCATTCACTAATCACGGTTAAAGTTTTGTACGAACAGATTAAGAATCGTTGATAGAAAACTCGTTTTAAATTATGTTGTATACAAACAAAATGGCGGTAAAAACTTATAACCAATAGTGCAACAATAATGAGAGTATATTTTACCTTATAAACAATCGGAGATCGCCGATTATCGCTCGTTTATTCGTCAATAAAATCCGATAGAGATTTCACTGTGGCAACTGGCAACACACTACACTAGAAACTGATGCACAAACACAAATCATTCACTATAAACTGTTGCAGACGCCGTTCGAAAGTAAGGCTGCACTCAACTGTGATTTACACCTTTTTCAGAATGAAAAGCGTCGATTCGAGCGACGCGAACGACGTCAGATCACTCTATGGTCGCGTATTCGATACTTTGAAAAGTTTTGTAAAGTTCGTTTATCGCGAGAGAGCGACGGTCGATGCCCCAACACGAACGCAACGACGGCTGAGCGTCGACTGAGCAACGCTACGCTTCCCCCTCCCTAGCGACCGAGCGACCGAGCGACGAGCGACTCGGCTATCATCGGCTCTCCGTTCAACTTCTACTTCTTCGACGAACACCTGTTCGACGGCTATTACTCGTATTTTCAATCCCATGTTTTTTTTCATGTTTACGAAATTATGCAACGACGCATATACATATTATTTATATTATTGTGACCGCGCCGAATCGCGAGTCCAAAATTGCAAAGGCGCGCTAATTTAATTTAATTCACCTGTCGGCTTCCATTAGGCACTGGTGAATTCGACCGCTTCATGTACGATTCGAACATACTATTATACATGTACTGTTCGCAAATTCACATAATGTCTTTCTAGCATTCACTCGCGACTTGGTGAC
Organism: Plectrocnemia conspersa; assembly: GCF_051122295.1. Taxonomy (NCBI): domain Eukaryota; kingdom Metazoa; phylum Arthropoda; class Insecta; order Trichoptera; family Polycentropodidae; genus Plectrocnemia; species Plectrocnemia conspersa. Next base: position 4,092,807 of record NW_028277176.1, on the reverse strand, counting down.
GTCTTTCGAATGATCGTCATCCATTCATCCATTGATCCAGGTGTTTACCATTTAACAAATTAGCTCGATAAGTATTATTTTCGAGCTGAATGTGTTGGAAAGAAGCGGGAAGAGCGCTCATATTTGTGGTGAGCAAAAATAACGCGCGCCCGAGTAAGATGCGTGTATGGACGCTGCATCCCCACCCCCGCGGTCACAGCGGCGTATGAAGCGACGCCTGTGCGTATTTGTGGAACTGTCGTTGGCGACGGCGTGAAACGTCATCGTGACGTCACTAAGATGCTCTAACACAGGTTTCAGAACAATTAAAAAGACAATTCGCGTCAGTGAATAATTTTGGTCCTAACAACCATATATGTGGTCTAGTCATGACATCGTAACACGTTAAAAAAATGATATTTGCAGAACTGAAATGGGTCACTTGGTGACCCGTGGGTCATAGGTTGCCGAGCCCTGCGTCTAACACGATTGCTTTGTGAGTTCGTGACCTATGGTGGCAGATTGTTTAAAGCAACGATGGGTTTCGCCCCCTCGGGGGTTAAAAAAAAAATTGACCAGAAATATATGGGTTTAATTTAGTAAAATAGCGAAATAAAATTTATTATATATATATTTATGTGACGGAAGCAGGGACGAATAGAAGACAGCCCAAATAGCCGCCAGAGTGCCAAACGACGCGACGCAGATAGCGTACTCTCTCAGTCTCTATGCAACTGCCGGACAATCAACTTCTTATGACTATTACGAATGATGTGTCAAGATGATTACTAGCGGCATGCGTTTTCCAATACAGATTCAAATATAAAATAAATCACGAGTTCTTTGCAAGCTCATACTCACATTGAATTCATAAAATTAAATTTTTAAATATTTTTAATGTACAGTGGCAGTCAAACAAATATGATATTTTTGACGACATTTAATAATTGTTAATTTATGCGTAATAAAATCACAGATTTGTAAAAAATCGTTGAAACTACTAGAAGACATATTCATCTATCAAGTCTGAGGCTTACTCCGAATGATATTCATTAAAACGCAAAATTTATTGCATTTTTCGAGTCATATCTTATAAATATTTCATGACATGAGTTCACCATTCAAAGGGAAACTTTGTGATTGAATTAATAAAATTATTGCGATTAAATTTAGTTATTAAAAATATTTATAAAGAATAAAATCATAAAATAAATTTTAATTTAATATAGGGGGAACTATCAATTGCGATCCGATAAAACGGAAATTAGTCGTAAATTAAAAATATAACAAGTACTGGTCAGTTAAAAGCATATCAGAAAACCTAAATATTGCTATAAATCATGTTTATAATGCCCTAAAATATTTTGAAAAATATAAAACATGTGAAAACGTCTACCATAACAAAAATGCGAAAAAAACATCTGTGCGTTTGGATCGAAAAATATTTAGAAATTCTAAAATATACTTAAAAACATTTAAGATATAATAAAGGAAATACATACTTTGCATGGAAATGATAATAGAGTCAGTACTGGTCGGAAAAGATGTTTTAGGGATATTTACAGTCTTTTACTTGATATAAACCACTCGTTAAGAAAGACAATCAGTGAAACGAGTTAATTTTGCTAACTTTTGTTAACTTGTAAAAAATAAGTGGAAGCTGATTCCAGCAGCAAAATGTCAGAATTTAATAGTAAATGGCAAACCGTTAAAATACTGTTTTAATGACAAAAGGTTTTTTAAATTCATTTTTTTCGTCGTTTTAAATTTTTAATATTGACTTAAACATTTTTCGATTAAAGGCGATTACACGAATTACATTATCCTCGATAGGCCATAATTTTATAAATATATATTAATTTTATACTATATTTATTAGGACTGATATTAATATTGTGTCCGTTGTCATTTTTAATTTCAGGCAACTTTTAATCCATACGAGAGCAACATTGACCATTTGATATTGATTTTCGGATTAAAATAAATACGACTTTAAGAACAAACTTTTGCGAAATCGGATTTGATTTAATTTACCTGTCAGCCGCCATTTTATTTTTAGCGCAAACGATATCAAAGTCGACCATTATTGAGTTTTAGCGTTTCTGATTCAAAATGAAATATATGTACATATACACAAAATCTATGTAATATTGTATAAGCATTTTGTAGAATATGCATAGATTTCAGTGGTAGCTTGTGACAAAATCTATTTTTAATCAATAAAAAAAATTACGAATCAAATATAGAGTTATTAATAATAGTCTAAAAAACAGGCAATAAATGGAATAAATCTTCATTGTTTTTCTATGATACGTCCTGATTTTCATATAAATTCGGACATATGATTTGTCTGACTTAAAAGTGGCTGAATTACCAAGAGACTAATAAGAGTATTTATATTTTGATTACGAATATCAAATGCGGTTTCCAGTCGAACATATTCACTATAGAGAAAGCATATTAATCCAACATAAACTTCACCACATATGTATTTATAGACTTCAATACAAACAGGCGTTTGATATTGCGAATAGAGAAATATGCTGTTATGCCTGAATGTATAGGAAAACCATGTGATATAAGTCAGATTAATCAGCAAGGACTCATAAAGCTTTACTATAATATAAATGCATTTTAAATTAAATAAACTAATTTATTAAGAAAGTATTACCTCGTGTGAATAAATGAACACGTAGCGCCAAGAATATGAGAATATAACAAATCCCTAATTGTATCAATTAATTTATTAAAAATATAATATACGGTTCATTCAATAATACATATCTATAAGAACGATTTCGTTAATAAAAAAATATATTAAGTATATTAATAATAACCTGGTTCGCACGTCGCCATTGTAGGTTGCGATGATTCGTTACGCATTTTTTTACCACCATCGTTCACACAAACGATCGATGTAAACATTCATAGAATTTTGTTAATATACCATTGTGTATGTAGCATGAAAAATACGTACTACAAACAATACTCGATTACTGTACGTTTTATATTATTATTAATATATATTATCTTAACACTAAAAATATATTTTACCAATGTTGATTTTATATTGTCACTATAATTAAAATTTTAATGAAATAAACGCTATAAAATACCCTGTATTAAAATTTTAATGTTATACACAATCATTTCTTCTAAGCTAAGTAAAGGTTTCAATATCAAAGTAATTATTAATTTTTTTTTTAAATCGCCTTCTCAGTTCCCACCCCCCAGTACGATGACTAAGCTGTCTTTTTATGAAAGCATGGCGAACAAACGTTCATGTAAAATTCATGTCGTGTCAATCAATTAGATTCTCGGAAACTTTTTCCCTGTTCGCGTTGCGCTAATTCGATCGAACTAATTTTGTACAGTTAAAAATATTTGTGTTGTTTTTGAGAGATGTGCGATAATTTCAATGTTATGGCATACTTATCTTTAACTGGGTTTAGCATGCCCTACTATTAAACCGCTTTGTAAAATTTAAATACGGTATATATAATTAAAATATTATAAAGTAATGCAATGCTGTAATAAATATCGTGTGTATTTCATTACATGTATTAAATGAAAATGTGTTATAAAATTCAAGTTTAAACAAAACTAGTTCATAAAAGACCGAAAAATGCTGACTTTGCTGAAACTTTGCTGAAAAATCAAAACAGCTTAATTGAGTTGAAATTCAAATATATGATCCACTCGTGAATTATTTATCTTGAAATACACAAAAAATAGATTATACGTTTGTCAATTTATTGACAAACACAAGATCTACTTTTTGGCACCCATTTTGTAGAAATATTATTAAGAAATATATGACGGAAAATTCATAAATAAAATCGTTCCGTACGATTTGCTAGGGAATGAGTACGGGTCATATCCGTATTTGAATCCTAATGCATTTTTGCGATACAATTAGCACTTTTTAAAGTTGCTAAGGGACGGTATCGACAGCTGTGAATGCTCAGTGAATTTCGGCTGCAAGTTTCAGAGTGCACGAGAGAGTTGCGATCACGTCCCTTATTCTTGCCAGTCGTGACCAGGACGCTCCTTTTGCACATGCCATTCAGCTTCGCAACGAGCTGGCCAAACTCAAAGATGTTTACATTGATAACAATGAGGAGCTATTTTAGGTGTACAATATGTTTCTTCTTTTTTTAATATTTAATTGTATAATTATTATTCGTTTAACGCTCATCATAGCGCATTAGAGAAACTTGTCAAATCGTGATGATCAGATTTGTAATAAAAAATGAAATAATTAAAATGTTGTATCAACTTTTTTAGATACTGTATTTGTCATTTCATTATTTTGTTCATAAACTTTATTTCTGAAGTAAATTTTGAACAGCTAACTTTTTAAATGCAATAATAGTTCATTTGTAAACTATACAAATTTTATGCGCTGAACGGCTTTAGAATTTATTTTCAAGGAAAATAGTACTTTATAACTGAATATACTAAATTTTATGAATCATATTAAAACAATATATTAATACTAGCTGTCGGTACCTCACTATCGTGAGGTACCGATAGCTAGCGAGTGTGCGAATACCGGACCCTCAACTTTTTGGGTTTTAAATATAATTTTTGCTTCGTTCTGATTTTTTTAAATATTTTTTAAAATTTAATGGTTCAAATTGGTCATTACTATTTAAGATTTTCAATGATAGACAAAATAGTTCAATCTATAAAAACTACTAAACATTTTCAATTCATTTAAAAATAGGTTTACAACTTGACTAAATATTTCCAGAAGAAAACATTTTATATTATTTATTAGATTTACAACGTTAGATTTTATCGTTATATTGAAACTTAGATATTTAATGATTAATCTAAATATTGTATATCATTTATGAATAGGTTTAAAACTTGGCTAGATAATAATAAATTAAAAATTGTACTATGAAATTTCAATACAGCGAAGCTCACGAAACCAATGAATAAATTTTGGTGTACTGAAAATTCGTTATATTGAATGTAAGGAAGATGATATATTTTTATTTTATTTTTAATTACTATATTACTACAGCATCAAAATAACCTCTTATAAGGTTGACAGATCGTTTTTGTCCTTGTTTAAGGAAAATGTATGAAACACAATAAAATTTGTGAAAAAATGTTGTATAAAAAAGTTTGAGGGTCAACGAAACACCTGTAATGTCGCTTTTGAACACATCTGGCACACCCCAAGTCAATGATGAACTGAATTCTTAGAAATATTTTGTCAAGTTATAACGTCATTCTTAAATTCGGAGCAAAATATTTTGTTATGCTGAGATTAGACTTCATTACAATGAAAACATTTTGCATGAAAGTTTTTCGGGGACAAATTAAAGATTCGTTATACTGGAATTTCATTATTTCGCCTCGCTACCGCTCGCGCCGACCTTCACTATAGAACCAAACAACCTAACCTTTTTTTAATGATATTGTATTGATTTGTTCTCATTTCGGTATATTTTGTAATTGTCCAGAATCATCCAATCTATGACTAACCGATCCCGCGATCGCAGCGACGTATGAAGCGACGCCTGTGAGTATTTGTGGAACTGATTTTGACGCCGGCGTAAAACATCATCGTGACGTCACTATGGCGTTCTAACGCGAGTGTTTTGGGAATTCGCGGCCCGTTTTAACGATGCATATAACACAATTTTATCATAAATGAAAATTTTAGTAATAAGAGCGTTTTTTAGTTACACCATAAGTTACTTTATAATTAAAAAAAGTTGTTTATATGTTTTATGTGTAAATATAAAAGCCAATTAGAAAGATATAATAAACTGAAAATATCAAGCACCTAATATGTTACTTTAGACCAAAAATGCGTTTTAAAAATATTAATAATTTTGAGACCTTTGTCTATCTTTAATAAAAAATACATTGACTTATTTTGATTGATATATTTTTTAAAGTAAATGTTTTTTCTGCGCAGTATTATATATTTTAATAATTAATAAATGCAAAAAGTTTTCACATTATTTAAAATTAATAATAAAATAAACATATTTAAAATCCATAATAAATAAAGAATATTTAAAATCCATAATAAAATAAAAAATATTTTTTAAGTTGAAAAAAATATTTTGAATAAATCTTGAAATTTTATTCTGAAACTTTATAATTTAAAAAATATTAAAATTAGTGATATACAATTTTGTGTAGTTTCCTTTCAAAGGTGTCAGTAAGAAGGATTTTTGCAACACTATGTGTTTAGTAGTTGGTTGTTATCGAATAGTACTTATTTTTAAACTTTGCCCCTTTTTGTTGAAAATATTTTTTCAAAGGAAATTTTAAAAATTCTCTAAAAACTATTACTTTAAATTGGCAACGTTCGCCAAAATGTAAGTACACATTTTTTCTGTTAAGTGAAGCTAATAAAAAATTTACATTATTTATATTATATTTTAAATACCGTATAAACTAAACATATTTAAAAAAAATATTTTTTTTATAATTTGATGATTTTTATACATATATTGATAAGTGTTTTACAATTTAAATCGATAAAATCAATTTCGTAGTTCGTTCTCAAGCGCGCCGGGGAAATACCATAAACGGTATTCCCCGGAATTTCTTATATGTGACAGTTCTTCTGTCATCGGTCAAGCGCGCGCCGGGATACAGCTTAGTGCGATTAAATAAACAGTGAAATATGTTATAATCACAGCATTTTTCTTAAAAAGTTACAATTGTAGATGATTCAAAGTGATTTACCATTGGAATTATAGACTTTATAATCGAAATTATCAATAATGAGTGTGCCAGTAAGTGTTTGGTTATATGAATACTATATCACGGTTATTCTAACAAAATTACTATTGACTTTCTAGGATCTAATATTAAAAGACAAACAGCAGTGATTTGGCAATTGAAGATATACATGCCAAAGTTAATTAAACATATTACAATGGTAGTAATAATGAAAAATCTCATATTAGTGTAAACAAAAAGTTACTTTTTACCCAATATATAGTATCGTTTACAGTCAATTTTCAGAATCAATGAGAGATCTAATAACATTTACGTATGGCAAACAATTAATGTATGACATATTGCGACTATTTTGAAGAAGATGAAGATATGTCAATCTACGTGTTTAATCCTCAACAGTAATTTCCGTTAATTTTGTTCTTCGTTTGTCGTTCAAATTTAATTTATGGATTATAATAGTAGTAATAATGTGTTCAATGTTTACTCTTATAATTTTTTAATTACTTTTCAGAAGCAATGATGGAACAATTTAATGACCTAAATGGCTACAACGTAGAATTGGTATATATAAACAAAGAGTTAATCTTCTCATGTTGAAGTCACTGTCAGCAAGTATTATCTTTTCATAAAGAACATACTACATAAGTTTGATGTAACTGAATATCTTAAATTTGGCTATTCAGAAAGAGGAATGATGGCACAGAACAAAATTTGTACATATTTTGCCACATCGGAATTAAAAATAACCCACTATTAGATATTTTGGCTATCGATTATTCCAGGTATGCAATCACATATTTATAATCATTGTAAAATGTTGTTTATTAGATAACATCCAAGAAACTACACATTTATAAGCTGTCCGACAGCGCCGATTTGATCGACATTAACTTTCAATCCTCACATACTAAGGATATATTACATGTTCATGTTTAAAACATAACTGGTTAATTTAAAATTCTTAAAATCTAACGTATTTATGTATTAAATCGGAAAGCAATGATAATGTTTATGTAATACTCACTTTTCGGCCTCGGAGCCCGGCGACGGGATTTCAAAATTTGAAGATTTCATTACAAAGATTGTTTTATGATTGTTTATCTAATTTAATCAATGTATTCTTCTTATCCTCAACACATTATGTATATATTTAATTTTCATAGTTATAACACACCTAGTTAATTTGCAATCCGATTATTTATAAAAGCAAAAACTCACTTTTAGGCCTCGGAGCCCGTCGCCGGGAATTCAAAATTTGAAAATTTCATGACGAAGATTATTTTATGATTGTTTATCTAGTTTAATCAATGTATTCTTCTAATCCTCAACACATTATGTATATATTTCATTTTTATTCAGTCAAATGACGAATTAATGAAAATTATTGTCGCGTAGCAAAATTTTATTATTAAATAATAATTATTTAAAAGTGTTGTCACGGTACTATCTATTTGAATTTGAATGCTTATTTTTCATTGGTCGACGCTATTTGAATATTTGAATGCTTATTTTTGATTGGTCGAAACAACAGAACGCATTACGGGCGGCTCGAAAATCAATCTGAACAAATTCAATTTTAATTTTTATTATTATTTATTATTATAATTAAATATATTTCCTTTGTTTACGTGTATTGTTACACACTGTTAATACAATGCGATACGATTTACAGAGTAGATAATTGAACGGAGAATGTTTCGTTTAAAGTTATGCGCGTCCGGAAGCGACGGCGGAAGCGGATTAGAACAATTATATATAAGATTCAAGCCAAATAATAAAAAAAACACACTGATTTCAGTATGTAGTAATGATTATAAATGGTTTTTGTGTAGGTTTATTTATATATTATATATTTTTTATAATCGAAGATTTTTTTTAAATAAAAAAACGCTAATATACTGTAGTTTATAGATAAAATGAATTGAATTATACTATCGGGACCGCCCTTAATTGTCGCGTTATAATTTGATAAAATCTAATGAGCTTTTATCCATTCTATTTGGAAAGAAACTGTCTAAAAAAATTACAATAGCTGGCCATACACGCGCCGACACATCCGACGGATCAGTCCGTCGCGGGTGCCTGGCGGACAAATTCGATCGTGTGTGATGAGAAAAGACAAGATTTGTCTGTCCGCTGTCCGTGCTCATTTTTTATATACTGTTTATGTGTGTTTTGATTTTATTTGTTTAGTGTATAAACACTATAGTGTATAAATAAATGAATAATTAATTTCGATCTACTTAAGCAAAGAATAACTATAAATTCATATGTTGGTATCTATTTGCATTTTCTGCGGTCAACATACTATGTATATATAAAGCAATCTAGATTGGGGATTTTGTGGCATAAATCCACCATTAAAATATAACAATGGTATCATGTACTAGAAAAAATATCACATCAACTGCTTTGCATAGTATAAACGACGTTTTCCAGCCCTATTTACATGTTCACAATAAAATCAAACAACCATGATCGATGGACTGTTTATTACCCTTTCGTGCGACGCCGTGTAACAAATCGTGGAAATTTGCAAATATTAATTTACACCACACACATAACATCTAGCTAGATGTTTGCGTGACGCGAAACAGTCAACATTCGAGTAAATATTTGAGTATCAGCCCACGAACACGTGAAGGGAGGCACAATATACTAGGTACCGGTATAAGGAAAGCTCTCGCGTAAGTTGTACCGGCGTACTTCAAAATTACGACAGCCTATTCCTGAGGAACATGGCTGCAGTGCTCGGTTTGTTATCGGCCTCTGTTCCCTCTTCTGTTTCTCAGTGTCTGTGTGCTGTACAGACGACCCTCTTAAACAACGCTGCAATTCGCGATAACAACCGCAACGTCAATAATAACAATATATAAATGTTTACTGACTCGATATGAATAAGGGCGATAGCCATAGTTGAGCACTTATATAATAATATATTTATAAAATTAACATGTTTTTTACCAATTAAAAATTAAACAGGTTAAATCTATATATATATTTTTCAGTAAAGCATTCAAAAAAGTAATAACTGAATTTATGAAAATTTTTAAAAATGGCTTGCATCATATATTTCAGTATTAATTGTGACGGTAAACAAATAGGAATCGTCACTTCGTAGTTTGTATAACCTCGGGGTATTCCACATTGCTCTCACTTGGGCCCTTTATTACGACTTTTCGTTACAGACATGATAGGGAATGCATCTTGAAATTGCTTTGGGGCTTAGGTCTAGTTCGGCAAGGCAAGTTGAGAAGATCATAGCTTATCAATTCTATAAATTTGAATTCGTGTTTGGAATCCGAAAATGACATGAATGTTATAAGTAAGCGATGATTTTTTTTAGTAATCAGAAAGTAAAGTATGCTATCAGTGCAGGGTCGCATGTTCTTCATTAAAATGAGGAACACCGCCACGGGAAACATTTAACAGCAAAGTACAAATAACCGTTACCCTAAAGAAAACTAACGCGTGCATTCGGATTTTCTCTTAAAACGGCCGCTGCTAATCTGCTCTAGCGACTATTGGACATTAAAAAAAATAGGCATCCTTCTATAAATTATCATTTCATTGAATCGGGGTGAACAATAAAATCTTACATGGAGAGGGCCATGACTATAAATACAGGAACACAGGCAATCAAGAATAACTTGCCATTAGTCACTTCATCTGGATATTTACTGCTAGACACTTTGTCTAAGAACTGATCTAAAACTTTATCAGAGAGACACACAGAACTCTCCAACTTGTACTTCGACCAAGAGTACACCGATCCAACTTTAGAACAGCGAAGATTACAGAAGCCACCGCTTCTCTCTTCGCACCCACAGGTCCAGCTCGACGTTCTAAATACAGAACTCAACCCGCACCAGAAATGCTTATGAACGCACCCAAGGAAAATATTTCTCAATTGTTGCATTAAAAAATAATAACAATAACAAATAACTCCCTAAGATAAAATATATGACATGATATTATATATTTTTTTATACTTAAAATGTACGACCTAATTCAATTTTAATAAATCAGCACGATATTAATGAAAACTTAATCTGTGATAATTGATCGGAATTATCATTATATAATAATCATTATATATGTTCTCCCTTACACGTTAAAAATTAAAAACACAAAGGTTTATATAAGATTCGAACCCAGGTATTTTTTATTATGTATCTTTATCTTTCTGATATCTTCGTTCGGGGTCAACAGTAAAAGCTACATAAAGGTTGTATTACTATCACTATATTCACAAAATATACACATTTCGTGTAATAAATAATGTATACGCAACTTAATTAATTAATCAAGAAACACGGCCAATAAAAATATATCGTTATCTCATAAATTATGTATTGATATATGACTGCTATGACAAATCATCTAGTTCTATTATTTGTATAAACATTAAATTAATATACTTTACTTTATTATTAATTCATTTATCATATTCGTATTGAACTCTTGTATATACATAGATAATATATGTTAGTGGCAACAAATTTAAGGATCAGTACTTTTTTGATTAACGGCCAGTGAAAAGATTGCGGCTATTATTACATACATATTTAATGATTGTATGTAGAAATTTTTGTGAAAATATAGTTAAAATTGTTTTTTTTGAAGCAATTTTAAAATCAAACGAAACAAGCTATTTATAAATATAATTACATTAAAAATTTTAATAATATAAAAAATAGTAATGTTTAACTAATACTTAACTAAGGCTTCGATTAATAATTTAAAAATTCGGAAAACGACAAATAACAATAAAAATTAATTACTGAAATCGTGCAGGATACCCAATATTGCACAATAACCACACATTTTTAAAAGCTATTATTAATATCCTAATAACTCAACCATTTGTATTATTCAAAATAAGTTTGACCTTGCATATATTGACATTGTTCTTCTGAAACTTAGGTTACCGATCGCCATGATAGTCACATAATTTTAAGGGTGCGCTTACAAAGATATTGCGATTAGCTCTCGATTATCATTGTCAAAGCTTTGATCAATATAAAATATGTGACACTTAGTTACATTACAGTATTGCTAAATCTATTGATTTTTAAATAAGCCGTTACACAAAGAGACTTTTAATTAAATATTATTTTAAAAAAATATTAATTTCCGATTCGAATCATCGCATGGGTTAGTCAATGGAGAACACGAAGATTGCAAATTTATATAAGAGTGATACGGCGTTTTAAATTTACTTTCATTAGGAATTTCAGTTAAAGTTTTACATCTGTACCACTTCGCCTTCTACTTGGAACAAGCGAGAGTTAAAACAATCTCGAATACGCCGAGTATTGTCCATAGAAGACCGTGAAAAAAACTCAGAAGTCATCAGATCTTCTAGAGGACTTGGAGACTACGCGATTTCAATATTCTTGCCTTGAGGTATTTTATCTCTACATATCTTAAATGGAGTTTGACGTAATATAAGTTTATGAAATAGGCAATTTTTATTTTTTAAATATCAATTGAAACCGCTTACGAAAAAAAACACTGTCACATTTATGGAGGTACAATTATTTTTTAATTAATTGCTATTCGTTCCAATTAGCGTCGTGTTTTATTCACCGACCATTTACCGACGAATAAATAATTCTATCTACACATACGCAAAAAAAAACAAATCACGACAAAATTGTAGCAATTTTCCATATCGATTCCTAAAAATCGGACAAACAACTACACAAGGACTTGAGCGTGGAGAGGAGAGCTTGTAAAATATTACCCAGCGCTTTCGACAAATATACACACAAGACAAACTCGAATGTGTACTTCTTGTTTGTCTTGTTGGTTTCGAACCGGAGAATCGAGTAACCGATATTCCTTTTTTTAACCAATTTCCAACCCGCCGCCAACATACTTTTGCAGCTAACTGCATCTTCAGACGAGGTGACGTAATTCCTCGATAACTGATCATTTTCTTTATAAAAATATATTAGTAAAGCAGCAACAAAATTTAATTTAGAAATTAAATGTAAAATAAATTAAAATTAAAATTTTCATTTGTACTATATAACATTATATGGCAAAACGAGGGTTAAAGTATATGATGACGTGTGCTCCTATGTTTTGATTAATTAATTATTCTTAATTGAGTTTTTTCATATTGTTTATGCGAGAAAAAAATATATTTTAATCAGACAAATTTATCAAGTATCATAAAACATTAAAATGCACATTGATTACTTGACAAATCACTGACATTATATCAACAAGCTTTCAACAATTTTTTTATAATGTTATGCTTTTATCCCATTAGCAACTGTGAATATTTTTCCATTTTTTGTGCATTGTTTGTGAACTTCCACGCCCAGTTTTACCCCTGTAATTGGGGGGCTGGCTCGCATCGGTATGCACCCATCCAATTTGGTTGTTTGTTGTTGTTATTAATGGTTCAATTTGTGGTTCTTGTACTTTCGGAGAACACGCGACTCATGCCAACGTCGGCAGGTCACTCCTCGACGGCTCAAGGGATGATTGGACACAAATCCCTGTCGAGTATGGTTACTTATGATTTCAATTGGAACCCAACAAAGGACCCAAACGACCATCAATCAAACCTTCACATCGGAGACAATTAATCTTAGAATTCTCTGTCCTATATAATAACGTTAAGTAGACAACATTGTGAAACGACACATTCCTGCTGCATTGGATTTATTCAACTTCGATGTCTGTCAATGTTGAGCAAGACTGGAACTGTATCGAGCAGAAGTCAAACTTGCACAATTAAACGATTCTTGGTAGACACGTTGGCGTCGTTGTAGACTCAAGAGGAAATATCACAAATTCAAGAAATCGTATGCTTATTACCCATTTAGTCGATACGACTTGATACGATCTATCCCGGCGCCTAAAATAAGAGAAGATCTTCCAGCAACTCAGTTGTGTGTGATGTTACTCTTAAAATCACAAATGGATCTCGTGTAACATTAAAATAAATGACTTGTAACATTGCGGTTAGATAGCGTGTTTACAATCATGTGTGTTATCGCGAGTTATAAATAATATAAAAAAAACCAATCAAGAATAATTAATTAATCAGGATATAGGAGCACACGTCATCCACATGTTTTAACCCTCGCTTTACCATGGTCGTATAAAACAGGTTTGTAATGAATTAAAATTATGAAATTATTTATTACTCTCGTCATTTACAATTAAGCGATAATAATAATAATATATAACAATTTTTTTATACTAACATTAAAAGAAAAGATAGTAAATTTATAATACAGAACATTGCCATAATATTACCGAAAAATATTATAAAAATATTACGCAAGATCATATTAGCCCACTGATCTCCAGAATCAGTAACTGTGCCAGAACAAAACTTAAATTTAAGTACACCAATATTTCAAGTTAATTTTTAACTATGAATCCCAACAATAAAATTTAAATTTTTGAAAGTATAATTAATAAAAAAATCTTGGGAATACGTAGTATAACGTTTATATCATCAATATCTAAAATTATCACTATTTTTTATAGAAAATTCGATCCAGTTTTCACTTAACTCTTTATGTGCTAGGTGTGGATAAATCCAAATCACTGTCTGTGGCTTTTAAGTGCAAAATTCGGATTTATCCCACCCTTAACAAAAAATAGTAGATTTTTTAAGCGCTGAATTAATTTTCATAAATAGTCACCTATTCAATTGCGTAGCTATGGGGGGGGGGGGGGGGGTGGAGGGGGCGGGCCGCCCCGGGCGGCACTTGCTTGGGGGCGTTATACTCGCGATGGGATCGTCTAGTGTGGTTCTTAACCCTGAATGCACTAAAACATATATAAATCCACAAATAACAAGAGCTTAATAATAAACAATTTATTATTTTAAGAAATGTTGATTTTATGACCCTGCAAAAATGTATGGGGGGGCGGCAATTTTAAGGATCGCCCTGGGCGGCACATACTGCACCTATTAATCAATTATATAATGAAAAATAAATAAAAAAGTAAATATACTAAATACAACATATAAAAATGAATATAAATAAATGTAAAAATCGTAATTAATTTATTTTTAAATGTATATTTGACTGATACGCCACTTAAATTGTTAATTGTAATTTTAGTTATATAAACAATGCTAATTTGCATAAGCTAAGATGAATCATTGACTCAATATCAGCCAAGTTTTTATCGATTCCAATGGAAGAAATGCTTTCAATTGACGAACAGATATGTTTTTCGAAAGCTTGTTTTCATTTGAAACAATAGTTTCCACTTAAACCCCATAAATGGAAATAGTTATCACTATAAATTTGAAAGTACACTGGAACAGAAAACGATGAACCAGATTTTGGGGCATGCAGTAACGCGATTGTTAGAATATCTAGAGAAATTCATAAAAATTGCAATTACAAACTTTGTTTTGATAATTATTTTACATTAATGATAACTGTCAGAAGTTATAAGAAATTTGACAAAAAATACATTTTCACAGTTCCAAGTGAAATTAAAGATAAAATAATTTAAAACTTCAGATGAATTTGTGACAGATTTTAAAGCAGTAAAAATAGTAATAAATTTGTTGTATTTTTGACATTTGTCACGTTGTTCAAAGATATGACGTAAAAAAATATAAAAAAATTACATTTGGTCCCCCGTAGTTGTCAAACAATATAATAGTCCCATGAGTTGTGGTGTTAATTTGTTGGAAAGCATGATTGGAAGATATCTGGCGCGTACGATGAGATACATTCCTTTTCGCTCGCTCGCGTATTAAGTGACGAGAGTGAGTGAGAGGAAATGGGCGCGTGTAACGCATGCCCTTATCTCTCATTCACTCTCGTCACTTAACACGCGAGCGAGCGAAAGGGAATGTATCTCACCGTACGTGTCTGAAAGATAAATAATTAAAATGCGGCTATTTAACTAACTTTCGGACATATCTCTTATTTTTTTTTTAAATGTGTTTATTTCGATATAAAATAGTGGTACAATAAATTACAATATTTAAAATACCATTATTAGTGCCTAGTTTTATACCTATTTTCTAATTTTACAAATATGAATTTATCCACATATCTCTTATAAACGCTCGGCTCCTTATGCGAAAATGCAATAAAGATAAGCACATTATGAAATTAGCTAATTTCAAATATTGTGTACGATTGGTAACTTGATTACAAGAAAGCTGGAAAAACTATCTACATTACATGAATAAATCGAAATCACACAAAAATCCAAACACGCCAATGTCTTGTAAGCACTCAGAAACACGAGACTAATCGAAACAATTTTTTGTTAAGCCAGAGCTTTCTTAAATATATACGTTAATTTTTTAAAAAAGTAGTTTTAAAATGGGTCCAAGTAATGTCGTTATCTCCTTTGTGTATAGCAAACGGTCGCCATGGAGGTTTTTCTGAAGTTGGTTTGTTGATATAAAATTTAGCTTTAATAATATTAAATAATTTGAAAAAGTCTGCAGCTGTGAAATTCAGAAGTACGTTAACCGAACTTTTTAATGAGCTCTGTCCTTAATATTAAATATTAATGATTTTAAAGAGTCTATGGCAATCATCATAAATTGACGCAAATAAATTGCATAAGAAGCAAATAATATTACCAGTTCAAAAAAGTTACTCCTTTTAAGTTCAAAATAGAAAATATATTTTTAATAATGGATTGCGATATGCCACTAAAATATACATTTCGGCGCAATTGTCTCCAATAAAAATAAATTTATTGTGGAAGTGTTAAAATGTAGACACATTTAAAGGCAGCTGTAAGAAAGACAATGTCAGACGTAAATAAAAAAGGAATAATATTGTTTGTCTAATACCGCGCAAAAAAATTCTGAGCTAATCGTTTTTCGTCACTCACCTCACCTCACTTCCGATTTAAGATTTACATCTACAGTTACGACTTAGAACTACATTATGATTCAGACTCAGACCAGTGGTCTCACACAAAATTGTCACAGTAGATCAAAGTCTACACCATCGAAGCATAAAGACCATTTCAATCGTAAGATTTGATCCTGCTCGAGATTCAAGAAGATGCAAAACCACGGTTTCATTAGTAATGGACGATTACAATAAAATATATGTGAATATGCATTTGCTACACTCACTGTATGTTAGTGTGTTATGAATAATAAGCAAAAAAATATATTAATAGTTGAACATCATCACCAACAAAATTAATATGTTACGAAGAAACGGATCATTAACTAGTGATAGCGGTTTTGTTTATTTACAAAATATATTGAAAAGGCTTGCTTTGATTAACTACGAGATAGTATAAGTCTAATATTTTATGTCTGCCCTGGTTTTAAGTATTTTCAATTTATCTTGTATAACAGTTTTCTTATGTACAACATGATCTAAGCGTTTTGATAAGGTTTGCTTTTTTACGTCAATTGATGAATGACAAATATATTTATATTTCCAAAGCAATGCTTTTTACCGATTTGTGTTTACATTTGAATGAATAAAATAATAAATTATAGAATGCTAACTATATAGTTGTTGTCATATATAATTTAATCCAAGAAATCAAATTTTAATGCGACAAAGTTTTTGCCAATAAATCAGAATTATTAGATTGTTGATATCAAAATAAAAGTAAATGTTTTTTGATATGATTATTGAACTAAATAACCAAAAAACTAGTATCTAAAAATACCACTAATCAGAAAAATCAGAAAATAAGCATTACATTTTAAAACTCATTTGTATGTGTGGCGATCATCTGCCACACCAAAAGAGATAACGCCGTTTCTCGGAACTTATTTAAAAATGCATTCGTGTATATCTAACTTCAAATTAAATAAAAGTGTTTTTTAAATATTAAAATACTGACGTTCGTTAAATATGTTTGTGCAAAATTATATCAAGGGTGGATTGGTATTGTCTATGTTTAAATAAAGTCTAAAAAATTGTTTTGAGGACCAGTTTGCACTTGTGATACGATTCATTCTTGTAGTGAATGATCTAATGCTGGATCAATAATTTATTTAATTTGCCTATTTTGTTACATAATATAAATAATGAAGCTTGTACGTTACGCCAGAGCTCTGTAAATCATTATTGTTTTAATTGCGCAGACATTTTCGCACGTTCCACAATCGATTACGGTAAAAGGTAAAACGTTTACTATTATAGTGTTTTATTCAGTGGTTTAAGAAGTAACAAACACTACATTCGATTTGATCGGAAAGCAAAGTAATTCGATCCGATCGCGGCTTTGGTGCGGCATTGTATCACGCCGACATTTTTGCTGCGTGAAAGTCGATGTCATTGACTTGAAATGTTGTTGCATTAAAATTAAGGCAAAAGCATACGAAGAAAACGAGATTTAATGTGCAATGTAGTATAAATAAGATTCAGCATTTCAATAATAACATATCAATTATTAAAGCTATGTAATCCAAATCGGTTAATTCATTGATTATTGGGATCCATTTTGAATATTATTAAATAAACCTCCATTCTGCGATTTTAAGGGATTAATTTAAAATAGCCATGATAAGAAGAGGTTAAAGCAGTTTTAGATATAGCGATTTGAGCAGTGTCATCTGCATAATATATTTTCTCAGTTTATTTATAAGATAATAAATTAAAATTTTCATTTCAACATTTGTTTCGAATACGTATCAAAGGTATCGATTACATTAATTGATTCCAGCACGTACCTCGTATATTTCAGGTACTTGTCCACTGACTGGCAAATCGAATAAACACGTTCGCTCTCCAAAAATATTCGTACACGCCAAATTTATTTTCGAAGTCCAATTGTAGCGCATTGTACGGTTTGATAGATTAGACCAACGGATGATAAATCCATTTTCAATACCGAACCCCCGACGACAAAGGACAGCTTTTATGAACGATTTTGCTCTGTCGAGTGATTAATTGGTTTGGAAACTCGTTAAAACCGACTAACGCTAAAAACGAAAGGCCAACCAAGTCGGACACCTAAATTTAGAAATATTTGCCAAAATATTGCTACAGTTGCTTTTATGAAACTTTTATAAATATATCAATTGTATAATGTTCGTGAAGGTCCACATCACTCGCAAGATTTCTGAATGTGTCCCGGATGTAAGGCCTTGGGTAGTTACATAAAATTCAGGAGTTTAAGCGTATTACTAGAAACTATGACCCCTAACTAGTCAGAGTTCAGTACACTGTGTAGACTGAGAGCCCGACCTCCTACCCAGGCTGTCGAAAGTGACCGGCGCGAAACTATTAAAGGTCGCTATTCAATTTACGGTGTTGGATATAAGACAAAAAGTATTTTCAGGCTAATAAATCATCACGATATTCATCCGTCAGATTAAAAACTTTTAATCTTTGATGCTCCCATATTTTTTGCAAATTATGCAAATTAAAAAATAAAAAATAAAATTATGCAAAAAAATCTTGACAATGCAAGTTTTTCAATAAATGCTCTTGCTTGTTTTTTTTAACGTTCGGTTATATTAACACGTACTATTCCAACAAAAACATTCGTTTTAAAGCATGAATTGCGCCAGAAAGGATTTTTTAGCGTCATATCGCTAAAATTTTGTTCTGTAAAATATTTTGTCTTAGCGTAACATAAATTCATCATTACAATATTTATCCGTGAGATTGAGAAAATCTAGAAAAAATAATTTGCCATGATCCTAATTTTCTTAAATCATTATAGAAAAATCCTTTTTGCTGGAAATTTTGTTAAGCAATATAGGTATTTAAATCTATGTTTTTGATTGTTTTTTTTAAAACGGTCAGGTGTCTTAACACGTGCCAGGCTAACAATAAACATTCGTTTTAAAACGTTGACTGTGCCAGAATGGATATATCTGGCGTTATATCGCATATCCTTTATTCACTAAAATTATTGTTATTTTTTATTGTTAAACATATTTTATTTTCTATGAGCTAAATTATTTAATTATTAGAAAAATGCATATACCTAATATGTGGGATCTAGCATGATTAAAATCAATCATTACAATATTATTCCGTGAGATTAGGAAAATTTATAAAAAAAAATGTGTGGATTGATCGGAATTTAAATTATATAATAATCACTAATTCCCTTTTCCCAAATACAACAAAAATTTAAAAACACAAGGTTTATATAAGATTCGAAACCAGATCTTTCGGATATTATTATCCATATATTATATAATATAAAAAACATTCATAGATAATTTTATCTGAAGTATGTTTATCTTAGATGATTTCTACAAGATATTGAAGCGTATTGTCTGTCATTCTATACTAGAGTACGCTCGGGATAAGGATTCCGGTTTGTTATTGTGTGCGTGAGCTGTGTGACTCAAAACAATTTCGCTCAGAATATTTAATTTTTTTATTTAAAAAGAAAATACATGTTTATTTAACATACATACTACATCTGAGCTAAGTTGGAAATTTCAACGGACAATTAAAAATATATTATATAATCGAAGAAACCAGACATTGATGTCATTAATTTAATATTTGCAAAATTCAAAATCTTTCACTAGTCAAAAAAATAATGAAGTCTTTAGCTATTCTTCAAAAGCAAAAAGATATAAAATGGAGAAAGAAATTATTCGCAGATTGTTTAATGGCTCGATGACTCTATTAAATCATTAGAGTCCATTGAATAAATTAAAAAATTATCATTGGCGCAACGATAAGAATAATACCTTTTTTAAGCCTTACAGAGAATAATGTAAAAAAACCAACAACGTACGGATTAATGGAAAAATAATTAAAATATTTTAATCCACGGGTAAGAGAACGAATAACTTACAGTGTATATTTGATATCAATTAACCCAGATATGCCCAAGAAATTTTGTTCTCTTAAAATTTCATTTATAAATAAAAAAAACAGTGGCACGAGTTTAGTGACCTACCCATGGGACAGTGGGCATATCTGGGTTTAACCAATATCAACACAAAATTATTTAAAATATCTCACTAGAGAAGATCGAACTTCTGTGCCACACCGCACTTTAATGACGAATACCAGCGTTGACGAATCAGCGACTGTCCTTAAAAGAGAAAGCGAAACAACGAAGTACACGCTACATCGCTTCTCCCTCTCATATACATGTACACGCACACAATAACAAACCGGCATCCTTATCCCGAGCGTACTCTAGTAAAAATTCTGAACGCGCTTGTATTGTATTGTATTGATATTGACCAATATTTGCAAAATAAAACATACGCAAATATTTTTTTCGATTTATGCTGAGATAAATATTATTCATATTTCTTAGAATGAGTTAAATACGTTTTAAATTGGACATCGATTTCATTTTTGACGGTTTGTTTTATTTTATTATGTGTTTGTATGTATTATATTTTATTAAATACATATTTATTTAGATCATAAGAGTTAACTGCTTCGCTAGTTCGTCAAATATAAAACCTTTGTGTGCGAATATTAACTCGCTATGTTGATAATGATCAGGTGATATAATATTACATCACACAAAACATAATTATATGTTATGTTTGAATTTATGTAAAATATGTAAATCTATGACATACTTTAAATTATAACTAATTTACATTTTTACGTCGCTGTATTAATTTTTCACGTTTACGTCATACGAAAATGCTCCTCACGTGCTCACCAATAGTAGCTATTTTTAAGTGTTAACCTCTACGAATTTTAATTCTAGCCGCAACTGAGTGCACTCGTTAAATTTTAAACTAGACCTTTTTACATAATTGAGTCCAGCGTTAAAGGGACTCTATTAATTTAGTCGTTGCATGCTAAGGTCCACAACCGATCGTCGTGCGGGCCTCGGTTTGACCTCTGACACGATTCATTATTAATTAAACAAATGGATTAGACTGGGGTGTGCCGGCGACGGTTTTAAACTTCTGATGCTTTATTTAAATTCATGACATTTAAACCTTTGCGTTGTGTGAATAAAAAATGTACTCCAATATTCCATTAATGTTTAATTTGCTTTTTATTTTGGAAATGACGAACGTTACGCAAATGGATCGGTGATGTTGTGTAAACATTCTGTAGTCACGTACAAATTAAACCATAAAAATCGATGACGATCTAATTTAAGAATTTTATTTTTAGCTTCTAACAATTATTGATACAATCTTCAATATAATATGTGTTACATCTGTACATTTCCTTTCTAATAACACTAATATTTTCGAGCAATATAATGGCTATATTATTGTAAGCTATAAATGTATTCTAAGCTGTAAACATTCATAAACTTCTACAATTGCAAAAGCAAAATTATGTATAGCTTATTGCGGTCTTTATGGCCAAAACCAATAATATTATCGATTTGCAATAACTATTTTTTAATTTAATTATGTCATGAATTTAATATAAATATAATAATTCGATTATAAACACCTACATAGGTGTATAATGAATGAAGTCAGTCGCGAGTGAAATAATAAATACTTTATTTATGACTAAATTCAGTTATTTATGCTTATATTTCTAATCGATTTATTTAACTAAAAAATACTGTCTGATTTTATAAATTTAATAAAAATATTTTTAAATCCTTATAAGTATATTATAAAAAATATTATTACAATTGACTTTAAAAATTATTTTGTACCATGCACAAATTATATTTTCACGAATAGTAAATAAGTCCCAACTAATTTTCACTGTTTTTATGTATTATTCTTTCACAGTTACGATACTATTGAAAATAAAGATATTATTGAATTAAAAAAACCGAAATCAGGTTGATTTCTGAATTTAAAAATGTGTAAAATAAGTATTTCAATATAATTTTTATTTAATTTAGATATATATTATAGTGAAAAAATCTTTAGATTGTATCTAACAATGTTACGATTTTTTACTAATACTTATAATTTATTAATAAACCTAGGCAATATATATACAAGGTATATTTTTAAGTAAAGATTCATTGCGTTCTGATCAAAACTCCTGTATTTTTAAATACCGTTATATTCCGAATATATTTTTATTTTGATTTTAGAACATTTTTAAGCCTCTACTTTTTCTATATAATTCCTTTAGTCCCTTTGCAAAATGAATTTCCCCAAAATAGGTAAAAAATGACCTAAAAGTAAACTTGAATTTTAAAATATAAATTAAATTAGGAATCTCATTTTATTTAATTAATAATTAAAAAATAATATAAAGATTGAAATGATTAAATTGCTTGTTTAGATCTAATAAAAAATAGTTTTAATATTTATAATAAATATAACTACATATTATCAATATTTTTTCGAGAATTTATTAGCATAAACGGACTTTGGTTGTTAAAGGCAACAGTAATTTAAAATATTTTCAGTTAATATTTTTTAATTTAGAGTTCACATGATCATAATTTATTTAATTGCTATTATATAAACAATTAGAGTAGTACTAACCAATTTTAATAAATTGACTTCGTACTAAAGAAACATACTAATTTTAGTTTGAAAAGTGATGCATCATGACATATGGTTACGACTAGTGGGTGCTGTTCCCAAGGATTTTTCGAATCCCGGTTTATAGATTTCCAGTAACCAAGAATTTTAAGATTTTGAAAATATCCAAGCTATATACTAAAAAGAGTAATTTCATTAAATATTTTTGTTCCTTTACTGGTGGAAGCTATAAAATGGTCACTTCGATCATTTGTATATTTTTTCATCCCGGGTTTTGAAACGTGAATCCTGGGAGTTAAGATTATAAAAAGCAGTAAAATGGAAATAATAGTTACGACATATATACAAATGTCCAGTCGTTGCAATAAAAAGAGCGAAAAAGCACGTCAAGTTCGATCGCATTTTGAAGTTATTCTTATCAAATTTACGCTACCAGATCATAGGTCAATTAAGAGTATTGATTGCAGTTTTATGCTGTTTAGTTAAGGAAATCTGAAAAAACGACCTTGATTGTTAGCGAACAAATCTCAGATTTTTCTCCACGATAACGTCCTATCACACTGAATTTTTGGCCAAAAGGCTTGTTTTGACCAAAAATTTGGTCAAAACAAGTTCTAATAGAATTTAATAATAAATTTAATTATTTATAAGTATCGTTTTTTTTATTCAAAAAATATTAGATATATTTTTTGAATAAAAAAAATACGTTTTGCAATACATTTTACTAATTTCATTGATATTGTTATTAACATTAAAATTAGAATACCAGACAAGCGTGTCAAGTTTAAATTGCCGTCTTATTAGAAATACATATGATAAATTTAATTTATGAATATTTTTATGGTTTCTTGAAATGAAACCTTATATTTAAGCATTTTTTTATACATCTTCCACGGTTAATTAAATCAAGGAATCGTGAACAACTACTGTAATTAAATGAATTAAGTTTATTATCAAATATTATAAATAAATTTCTGATAACAAGAGTCAATGCGAAATTTAGAGTACTCTAGTCGCGATCGCGTCCCCTATTATTACCCGTTGCGGCTAGAATGTCAGCGCTGGGTTACGTTCCCGTTGCACGAACCATCCAGGTCCTTAACGAACTTTTCAAGCACAATAATGTTTTGGTGATAGCTATGAAGAGCTGAATAAATATATGTGGGACGGTGCTCATATATTTTCGGTGTGTACCATAACACAATTTTTATTTTTTTAAATGTTCAATTGTGTAATTATTGCTTAAATAATGCGCATTAATAATATCTGTTAATTCATGGTGGTAATATTATTTAACTCTTTACATCACTACAATAATTAGATAATCTAAAAATAGCATTTATTTTTGCGTTTATATTTATCACGCTAAAATTAGTTGTGCAAGACCTGTTAAAGGGTTATACAAATGATGAATTTGTGTCGTAAAAAGTAGTATGGTTTCGGTTTATAATAAAATTATAATAATGGAATACATCTTTGTGCCAAGAAAAATTACCGTGATAATACTCCAAACAAAAAAAAAACGGTCAGCCCCGGATATCGTCACTGAGCAGGCAGCGAGCACAAAATCGAAAATTTTAATAGCGTAACTACTGCTTAAATAAGCCAGAAAGTCTAAGAAAATGTGTACTAAACAAAAAGAAAGATCTTAACTCCCCTTCAATGAATCTGTTTTGGTCACGGCATCAAAATCGATTTGAATCACCTCGTCTCCTAATGAAATATACTGAAAAATATTTTTTTTTATTTGAATTACGATTATTTAAAATATCGATATCACGAAAAAACTACATTTACGTTTTGTGCGTAATAATAATAAATACTCATCTATTTGACACACTAAGAATCCTGCACGATTGAGCAAGAGAAAGTCTCAAAAGAGCACAATAACAATAGGGACATCGACACATAATTGCTTGATGAATTATTAAATACCCATTATCACGTAGTTTGGATCGAATCAGCCACGAAGAGGTGCGGAGAAGTCGTCACGTTATTCTCATCATCGGCGGCCGTGAGCCAAATAATGTCATTCGCCATACTAAAATCGTGAAATAAAGTGATTTAAAACCAAGGCTGACTGACGCTTATATTGGGTGTTTATTTGACACGAAACGTGTCGTTCCGGTAATTTATTCGATCGCCGCTCATTTTTCGCATTGTCTTAAATTATAGCAAAAATTATGACCCTAATTGAGTAATTTATTAAATTGAAAGGACACGTTTCGGTCTGGGACCAGTTTTTTTTTGCATGTAAAATATATTAATTACAGATAATTATTACTAGGTTATGAATAATTAAATGCACAGGGGTCTTTAATAATTAATATGTAGGTACATATGTATATATTTCTTATTTTGTTGAGCTTATTTTTTTCTCACATTGATGCGTATGTCATTATCATTTTGTTTGATAAATAAAATTTATTTATTTTTAAAATTATGAGATAGAAAAAAGATATTAAATGGAATAAAGTGAAGTGAAGTAGTTGCAAACGTTGAAAGTCTTATCGAGGATGCTATGTTCAAACAAAAGGATTATAACAGTATAATTTTTCCGAGAGGGTTGTGAAGGCGTCGAAGTTAAAAAAAACACTAGCTCATCGATCTTAATATTAATGTGACAAATACTAAAACACTGTGCTTACTAATGACCAATTTACTATTAGAGAAATTGCAGAAAAAAATTGTATCTCGTACTATTCAAGACTATGATTAACATTTTAGACATAAAACGTATGACAAAAACCGGTGAGTGTTCAACAAAAACGGCATCGTAAAAAACTGTTTAATGTCTCACCGAAAAAAGTCTTAATGTGAAACAATGTAAAAATGCGGGACATTTTCCGGGATGATGTTCAATACGGGACGAACAACTCAAATCCGAGATGTCTGGTCACTTTATATTAAATAGACCTGGCGAATGTCATTCGATTAATTTGCTATTCACCATAACATTTTAAATAAGGATGAAATTTGTAATGAATACAATATTTAAATTTTATAGGTGATCAGTAAATATATATTTATTTATTTTATTTGATGATACTAATTAAAACTGTAACATAAACTAAAAAAGCGTTTATGCCAGAAAATAAATATTATTTTTATTACTATGTTATCGTCTGCATTTCCACATCCATTTGCGAGTTCTAATAATATCTGGCCAAAACTTTTATGCTTCTATGCTAAAATTAGTATGATTGGCATATTTAAATAATATAAATGCGACATTAGTTAAATATAAAATTAAAAACACAAGAAAAGCAAGTTATAGTTAACTAAATACAATGAAACAAATACTTAAATGCACAAAGAAAATTAAAAAATATATAAAAATAATATATTGCACATATTTTTTTTTTAATATTTTTTAGATTAAATTAAGACCTTCGTGGCCTAACAGGTTACCCCAATGCGCCACGATGGTCGAAAACAAATTTTAAATTTATAATACAAAAAAAAACGTATGTATACATAAATAGAACAGTACTTAAAAATAATAAACATAACAAAAAATTATAAAATATCAAAATTAAATGATACAAACTGGATCAGCTCCTCGTAGCTAACATTAAACAGGTCAATATGTAATGCCAGCGTATTAAGAAGCTGGATGGCCACAGCTATAGGCGAGTCGGAAAGTGCGGACGTCCTAGCCCTAACGTCCATCAAAAGAGGACGCGATCGTGATTCTCGAAAATGTTCCGGAACCCAAAACTGGAATTCCTCGAGAATATCTGGATTGTCGACAGCACCTTTTAGCGACATATAACTTTCTGCGAGAGCTCAGCGAATCGTATCCCAACGCTCCTAAAAGAAAGGCGCTGCGATATATGTACGGATAATAACCAAATGTCCTTTTGTAAAGGTATCTTAAATAACTTTTTTGAATTTTTTCCACTAAAAGGGAATATTTGGCTATTCGGGGATTCCAAATTATGGATCCCAATTCAAGAATGCTACGAACTAAGGTGTCATAGAGGATGCGAATAACTGACGGATCGTCAAAGTGAAAGGCATTCCTCATAACAAAACCGAGCATCTTGGAAGATTTATCACAGACGTCGTGTATGTGTAGAGAGAACCTCTATTTGCTCGAAAGTGATTCCGAGATCTTTAGTGGAAGTTTTTTTAGTCAAAATGTTACCACCGAGATGGTAGAAATAAGCTGATGGCGAATGGGATCGAGAAAATGACACAGTATGGCATTTTCCGACACTACGGAAGCCCATCTCCACAGAGAGTCTAAATCACTTTGTAGAGAGAAGGAGTCCACAACAGATCGAATGCATTTATATAATTTTAAATCATCTGCGTACAGAAGAAAACCTGAATTTGTAATTGCTGTATTTATGTCATTAATAAATAACACAAAAAGCAGAGGGCCCAGATTGGATCCTTGAGGAACCCCCGAAGGGGTAAAATATTCTTTCGACAATCGTCCACCATAGGTTACAAACTGTCTACGATTGCTTAAATAACTCGAGAATAACCGAGTTAAATTATCCGAGCAACCGAGGTTCAACAATTTTTTTAATAATAACCTATGACAAACATTGTCAAAGGCTTTCTCAAAATCTGTATACACGACGTCTACTTGAACTCCCGCATCGAGAGAAGTTGTCACCGTTTTGGTGAACGACAGAAGGTTAGTAACAGTGGAACGGGCAGGACGAAACCCGTGCTGTTGGTCAAACAAAACTTGCTGAAAGTGATTATAGAGATATTTATGAATCTTTATTTCAAATAATTTAGCAAGAGCTGACAACACTGCGACTGGTTTATAATTCTTTATATGTAATTTGTCACCCTTTTTATAAATAGGGGTGACTTTTGTGCATTTCTATAGATCAGGAAATAATGTCTTGAGAATCAGATCATAAATACATTTTAGAGGAGCAGCGAGACTGACTTCGCAACCCTTTAAAATAAAATCGGGAATTAAATCAGGTTCAAAAGAACGCCCTGTCTTTAATTTATTAAATCCGTATTTAAGATCTGTTATATATTTTATATAATATGATAATTTACATAAAACCAGGAACTACTATTAAAAAATATTATTTAATTGCCTTTTGAAAAACGCTTGTTTCAGTGACGCGTAAGAAGTTGTATTTTTTCCGTTGACCCAAATAAGTCGAATGAAACATATTTTATTGTATATATAATACGAAGCGTTATATTTCGATACAAAATTACGACGGCAATATCCTCTCTTATTTTCCATTGGATTTTAATTAAATAAACTATCTACCAGTTTCTAAATAATGCTGCAGTATCATGAACATTTAATAAAGTTCTCGAACTGTTTGCAGGATCAACAAACAAATTGCGATTGCGGATAATATAAAGCTTGAGATACGTTTGACGATTGCGTATATTGAAATCGCAGTCTTTTGTACAACTTTATATCTATTGACTTAATTTTTACTGTTCAAGCAAGTGTATTTAGATAAGATCCTTACACAAACGTGGGTGAAATCTTTTAAATCCTTAAGCTTTCCAATCTTTTACATCACTTTTAAATAAGGCTACTAATAAGCCGATATATCTAGTTCGCCTTGAGTTGTCTCTCGTGCTTTATTGGCTATAAATGCAAGTGATGCAATAGAATCTTAACAATGCAATGTAAATTAATGGGGTGTGCGTTGCTGTCTTAACGTCGTCATTATAGGTGCATTTAATTATGTGTAGAACGCATTAAAAAAACATGTAGATGTATTACTAATCAGCTCTAACGTATCACCTGCTTCGCTAGCCTCAGTTAAAAAAACTAGAAATAAATTAACATTAATTATCTAGCTGGTCCAGTTTTATAATAACTTAACCCCATTGTGTTTGTTAAAAAAAAGGGTCAAAAAAAACAATCTGAATACTTAGCGTGTAAATTAATTAAGGTGTGAATAAATTATTAATTATTTTTGTATAAAAATAAAAGGTGATTTAATCACTTACGTCATTTAGGTATATGCATACATTATATTGTTACACTTGTTATTTTTGAATATGTAAATTAGTTCTTTATGAGAAAACATTGAGAGTGCAATGTCATGCCATTGAAATCTATTTTTTTCGATACATGGATTAAATCGTGTGATTTTATTGACGTAATCGTGATGTAGTATATAATAATTTATTTTCATTAAAAAAATGAGTTTAATCATTCTTTAATAAAAAAAAAACAAATCAATTTGCCGCTATTATTGAAAATGATTCATTTACAACTTTATAACCATTTTTGTCCTTTACTTATGATAATAATAACATATTGATTTCCCTTAACCTATAATATAAGTATTAAAATATCCTTAATTGGTTATAATTACTAGTGCATATAAGACTGATTATCTTAACAAAAATTTGTGCGTATATATCGATCAGGATATAGTGTTGTTTTCCTTCATAAATACCTAAGTTGGTGGATATATTTTTATAATCAATTATTTTATGCAACGATAAGTCATCCGCGATTTATGCTTTGATCTTTTTAGTGGTGTGTCAAAGTACTTATTTTTAAATAAGGCAAAATAATTTACTTATAAATTATTATTGTGCATAACTTTTTTGATTCAAAGTACAGTTTGCGCAATTTTTGTATACGTATTTAAAGCCCTACATAGTTTTGTCTGTATCTGAAAAATCTAGTCGTATCGAAAGATAAAATTGAACTATGGATTAAGGATCAGGGTTGACGTGAAGAGGGAAGCGGCTATTGTGTTATAATTTGGTTGAAAGCTTTTTGTGATATTAAAATGCTGACTAAAGGGACTTCCGAATGAAAGTAAAATTGATACAGTTTTAGCCGCGGAGAACTATAAAAAAAGAATCTCATTTTATAAAAAATTGTGAAATTACTGGGTTTCAATGCAGTCAGTTTTTTGAAGTCAATACTTTGACCGCAAGACCAGACACGGCCCTGACCTGTTACAAGTAATGTTGAACTGGCAGCGAAATGACCGTTGAGTGGTCACGATACAATCGTCATTTTTGCAATACGCCTTATCAGCGAAGGCACATTGCGCACCGGTTCACTAGTTCATGGTTATTATATGCTATAGTGCTGATAACATAGCGTAGGTAGTTGAATTACCCCTACCCTAGTGGTTGCCGAGAAAATCGATTTTCATTATCAGTCGTTTTGCTGCCGCATCCGGCAATATTTTTCGTATAGTTTCTCGAAATTATTTGGAGCAATATATATTTTTAATTATTTATTTATACGACTCTTTGAATGTTTAAAAATATAAATCCTGACTTTAAATATACTTAAATAAATCAAATAAGTTATATTATATATCCTGTTAATATTTTATAATTTAAAATATAAGATGGAATTTTTATTACTAAAGAAGGAACAAGAGGATAATATTGTATTTAAAAGCTTAGGATAATTAATTTTATTTATTGTGTAAATTGTGAAAGCAATTTTTAATCATTGCCAATAAAAAGGTTATGATAAAGATTATTAAATGAAGATAGCAAGGAACTAAAATTAATTTCTTTAATTTAATTAATAAATCGTTTTATACAATTAAAATATAATGAAGTGACCTTAACAATTAAAATATAATGAAGTGACCATATAGAGGTTTGGTAATAAATTTTCCTTCCTATTATACTTAAAAATTTTTTTAAAGACTTATACGTTATTAATAAAACGTTTTTAAGCTTTACTCTATAATAATTTGATAAAAAAACATATATTTTTTATGCATCTTACGTTAGCCTTGCGCTGATTTTTTAGCACAATAAAACTGCATTGACACGTTTTTAGTACACTCGTGCTAGGTAAATTGACTGAGTTCATTTATTTAAATGACAGTAAGTAAATTATCTTCAGTACAATAAATTAAAAAAAAAACAGATTACTGGAGAAAAACAATATAACAAATATTCATTAGCTTTTACTACACTGCTAACGATTTTTCAGAGTAAAGATCCTTTGAGTAGCAAAAATAGCTAGATACTAAAATTAATAAATATGCTAATGGTTCTTAGTGCATTGAGCGTAGAAATTTAATGTATTTATTTAAATTAAAATTAACAGTTTACCACACTGCGTCACAATAGTGAAAAATCTATACATTGTATTATTACTAATACGTTTTTCAGAACAAAGTCATATTAGAAGATTCTTCGCAATCGTTGTTTACGTGTAGAGAGAACCTCCACTTCCTCTCCAAAGTGATTTCAAGATCTTTAGTGGAAGTTTCTCTAGCCAGAATAATCTGATGGCAAACGGGATCGAGAAAATGACGCAGTATGGCACTTTACGACACTAAAGGATAGACGGTTGCCGGAAGGATATCTCTATAAAGAATTTAAATCACACTGTAGAGAGAAAGAGTTCGCAACTGATCAAATACATTTAAAGAGTAGAGGACTTAGGTTGGACCCTTAAGGAATTTATGAAGGGGTGAAATATTATTTCGTAAAATTTAAGTAATTTTGTAAAAATTATCTATTTTAAGGTAAATAAAATAAAAAAAAATAATTGAGGTCCGACAATTTTTTTTACTAATAACCCGTATAAACGACGTGTAAATTTAAAACATATCAAGATA
This sequence comes from Plectrocnemia conspersa, assembly GCF_051122295.1. Taxonomy (NCBI): domain Eukaryota; kingdom Metazoa; phylum Arthropoda; class Insecta; order Trichoptera; family Polycentropodidae; genus Plectrocnemia; species Plectrocnemia conspersa. The sequence goes on along the minus strand of NW_028277176.1, from coordinate 4,061,178 downwards.
CTGTCAACGTGTCAACGCAGCTTTATAAAAGTGTTGAATACATCTTGGTTTATGCGTATGTTGGTACAGTCCAATGCATGAATCAACTTCGACCCTTTTGTAAAAACTGGGAAAATATTGCTGATGATGATTTGTACAGTGGCAGTATAACGTATAGACCATTTTTGACGACATGGTATTTTTGTACATACATATTGCTTAATAAAATCACAGATTTGAGAAAACCGTTAAAACTACTAGTGGATATATCTAGGGCATTCAAACCGGGTAGAACCGGAACCGGGTACCCGGGTACCCGCCATGTTTTGGAACCGAAAACCGGGTAATTTTTGACGGGTATCCGGTTAATTTCATTTAAATATTTTTTTCCATTACTTCAAATTAAATGGAAGAGCCGAATCGGCGTTCTTAAAACGACTAACGTCTTTGAACGACAAAAGAAGGGACATCACTTAGCGGCCTATAGATTTTGAGATAAGCGAATGCATAGATAAGGATTAATTTGAAAGGCTGCAGTTGTAAATAAAAATAAATTTTAATGCGTTGTAGAATGAAAATATAACACATTAGATTCGTTAGTGTTTTTAAAATACAACTTTTTACAAAAAGAACATCACTAAAATAAGCTATGTTTCTCTACCTACATATAATACATATAAAAAATATATTCATCTAATTTCTAAAATATTTTAATAAAATTTATTTCCTCGGTATTTTTCATGTGCAATTTGTATTATTATTGCCAAATATGTGTTAAAATAAATATTCCGGTTTTGTACTGTTACATGTATGTAGTATGTAAGTATATGTATATATGTACCTAACGATGGAATGTAAAAATATTTTGATTAATAATTACATAATATATTGATTTTATTTCAATACCTTATTTTTTTTTTAAATGATATTAATTATTAAAGTAAAATTAAATATATCATGTCATATTTAATTAAAGATTCAAATATAATAAAAATTAGACTCTTAACGGCTTACAAAAATTACCCGGAACCAAACCGGGTACCCGGTTCTTTTCCGGGAAAAACCCGTAGAACCGGGTAATGAATTTGGCCGGGTATTTGGATGCCCTAGATATATCCATCTAACAGGTCTGAGGAACATTTCAAATGGTATTCATTAAAACTCTAAGTTTATTGCTTTTCTCGAGTCATATCTTATAAATATTACAAAGGGAGTCTTTGTGATTAAATTAATCTAATTATTTTGATTAAATTTAGTTGTAAAAAATATTAATAAATAGCGTATTTAAATAGAGAAAAATCATAAAATAAGATAAAATTTAATATGGAGTGAGCTATCCATTGTGATCAGATAAAACGGAAATTAGTCGTGAACTTAAAATAAAACAAGTACTGGTCAGTTAAAAGCATATAAGAAAACCTAAATATTGCTAGAAATCAAGTTTATAATGCCTTAAAATATTTTGAAAAATATAAAGCACGTGAAAACGTCACAAAATCATAACAAAAATGCGACAAAAACTTCTGTACGTTTGGATCGAAAAATATTTAGAAATTCTAAAGAAAAACTACTGTAGATATAAGAAAGGAAATATAAAATTTGCATGGAAAAATCAAAATTTATAATTTGCAATGGCAAAAAAGACAACCAGTAAAACGAGTTAATTTTGCCAAAAATCACATTAATTAGATAATCTCTGATTAGAAGAATAATTTGTTTAATGGTGAGTGTAAATTTAATATTTTTTTTTTTTTTTTTTTTTTTTTTAAATGTTTATTTCAAAAATAATTTAGTTTTATACAAGTTATAAATTACATGTTTCTGGCTTTTAGCCATTATCATGTTTACAAGCGAAATTACAATAGTTTAAATAAAAATAGAGGCAACAATATGCAATATTTAATAAGTAAAATTTAAGGAGAAAATACTAAAACCTTTATACAATAAGAAAAAGAAAATAAAATAAATAAAATATAAGATACATAATTAAAAATAACACTTACGAACTGGGGCTATTGAAGTCGTGGTTACAGATTTGCTATCAAAGCATTATGTGCTTAGGCATTTTATGTTTATACTTGAAATTTAGTGTGACTTTGTCATAGTTACCAATTTTTGCAATTAATTTATTATTATGTTCACGCGAGATATTTTTGTAATAATTTATCGTATTAGTAATAATGTGATTTTTAATTGTAGGTATAGAATAACGAGTGTGGAGTTTCTTTAAATTAGTATAATATGGGGTGTTATAAATTATTTTTACAGCTTTATTTTGAATTACTTGTAACTTATTAAAATTATTTTTACACGTATTACTCCACACTGGGCAAGCGTATGTTAATATCGGTCGTATTAATTGTTTATATAATAAAATTTTGTTTTTAATCGTCAACGCGCTTTTTCTGTTAAAAATGGGTCTCAGAGCTGAAATGGCGGCAAGCCCTTTAGACCGTACTTCTTTTATATGCTTTGTATATTTTAATTTAGAATCTAAGTGAAGACCCAGATACCTAACACTCGTTTTCCATTCAATGTTTTTGCCCTGCTCGGTTTTTAAAGGCGGAGGCAACGGTTGCCGGCGCATCGTAAAAATGATTGCCTCAGTTTTATCATCGTTTATTTTTATTTTCCACTTTTTTAAATGTTTATTTAAGTTATGCAAAGATTTTTGTAGTTTTGTTGCTATTGGTTTAAGACCATATGAACTAGTTAAAACGGCCGTATCGTCCGCGTAAATAGAGAGACTGGTGTTTTTTAAAATTGGAATATCGTTTGTATATATTATATAAAGAGTAAATTTAATATAATAGGCTCTGATGGAAGGCGATATGTGTGACGATTTGTGAATGAAGAGTTTAATCCAAGATATACCATAAAAACAATTAAGGGAGCAGAGGGAAGTATCATAGTATGGGGTTGTATATATTGGCGTGGTGTTAGATAGATTAAAAAATTCGGAACCAGAAAGTGTATGTGGATATTATTGAATGCATAATGTTACCATTTGCTAAAGAAAATATATTAAATAAATAAGTTTTTCAACAGAACATTGACACGGAGCACGAAAAATTAGGTCAAAAAGCTTTAAAGACAATATTATGGACGTCTTTGAGTATAAATCGTGCAGCCCTGACTTAAATCTAATTGAACATTTATGGCAGTGCTTGAAATATAAGATTAAGGACAAAAAGGTGTAATATTGTAAAAAATAAGTGGAAGCTGATTCCAGCAGCAAAATGTCAGAATTTAATAGTAATTGCCAAACCGTTAAAAGGCTATTTTAATGACAAGAAGTTACTGTACAGAATATTAAAGGTAATGTTTTCAATTTAATATTGTTTCGTTGTTTTTAAATTTTAAATATTAACTTAAATATTTTTCGATTACAGATACAAATGTTATTAATTGAATTTCTTATGGAAAATAATTATTTTAATATTTAATAATTAAATAGTTTTAATCTTGTTTAGATGTATTACTAATAAAATAATGAAAAATCAGCAATTTTAGGATAATTTTGATCTAAATTTCAACTTAATGTAGCGGTTAACAATAATTTTGGGAATGTCCTATACGATTAACTGCTACTATATTATGAATCAAATTAGGGATTCCAATCCCGGGCCAAAATTTTGATCCCGGGATTTCGGTATTGCAATTAGTCGATCCCGGGATCCCGGGACCAGTCCCGGGATAATTTTCATGTTATTTTATCGAGAAAAATAATTTAAAATGAATAATACAATATTTTTTTACATCCGTTTTTTATAACGTACAATGTATAAAGTACGTATAATTTTAGTCTTGGACTTAAAATAGAAAATAATATAATAAAAATAAAAAAGGGAAGGTCTTATTTATTTATTTGAGAAGATAAAAAATTAACTTTTGACAATGTATGTACATATGTACATTCATAGACACAATTAATGGAAAACATTATTTTGGAAAAAACTCACGAAGTAACATCAAAGCATCAAGCGTTTCATCATTTAGCCTTGATCTGATTTTGGTTCCTAAGCAGCCTGCAGCTGAAAAAGCACGTTCAGACTCACAGCCTCAAAGATTCACAGATGACACGTGCAACTCGCGCAAGTTTGTATACGAAATATAACGATTTTGTCAATAATAATTCGATTGTGCTTGATAAATCGATCAATCCAAAAAATTCGGGATTATGTTTTATAATCCCGGGACTCATCGGGTATTGAAAATCGTTCGGGATCCCGGGATCCCGGGATCCGGGATCCCGGGATTGGAATCCCTAAATCAAATGTTAAAATATATATAAATATATTAATATAAGATTTTATCTTTGATATGCATATATTTTTGTGATTTTTTATAAGAAAACTGAATTCCAAAAACTATTTTTTAAATTATAGCTAAATAATTTTGTAGTGTTTACTATTCAATTCTATAAATAGGCGTTCAAACAAATTTTACCAAGTTAGCATAATTTCAAATTAATTATTCATATTTAAAGATGTATTGTAAATCAGCTTATGTCTAACCAATTTCTGTAACAAAGTAATTCAATAGAATATTATTTTTATTTACACTCTAGTTAGCAGGGCTGTGGAGTCGGAGTCGGAGTCGGAGTCGGAGTCGTGGAGTCGTGGTGTTTTGGCCGGAGCCGGAGTCGGAGTCGGAGTCGTGAAAAATGAGCAACTCCGAGCATTTTTTAAATTATGAAATTTATGAATTTTTAATTGCGTAATAATGAATGTGTATAGCGTATGAATATTAAACGTGTAGAAAAACACCAAAAATACCTTATAAAATTGAACTTTTTTGAGTCGGAGTCAAAGTCGGAGTCGGAGTCGGAGTGGAGTCGTGTTGTTGGTAAATATCGGAATCGGAGTCGGAGTCGGAGTCGTGTTTTTTTTAGCGACTCCACAGCCCTGCTAGTTAGAGGGGCGTTAACATTTAAAAATAAATGTAAAAGCTGTGTTTGCTATATAGCCAAAAATATTGTTATCAAAAAATTGGCTCTAAAGATTTAGCCCCTATATATTAAAAAATATCAATTCACATAATTTTAAGCACTGATTTTATAATACATATATAGCTATTCTTATGCAATGCGGGTGATTTCAAAAGCTGAAAAAATCCAAGGATTCCCAAAAATATATGTTTGAAATTTTTGCTCAACAGTACTTAATATTTACAATAAAAAAATATTATTAGTACATGTCCAATATTAAATATTCAATAAATAATATAATACATAACATAATAATATGCAATTAATTGCATATTTTTGAAATGCATATTCGCAGGATTTGCTCTAAGGTCTTAATTAAAATAATAATAATAATATTTTTAAAATCAGAACAAAGTTTAAAAAACATAGATTAAATATAAAAACCAAGATTTAACTATAATATATTAAAAAATTACTATTGTGCAGCTGAAATATTTTTAAGATTTATCATAGGCCTTTGGAAAATATTTGTGGAAAATCAGTAAAATACTTTTGATAAAGATTAAATATTCTTATAGCTGACGAGAGTGATATTTTAGTAATACAAAAAATAATATATATATGTATACAGAAAAAATGCAATTTTAGAGTAATTTTGTCCTAAATTTAGACTTAATATGCCGTTTCACAATTATCTTACGAATGTCGTAATCGTTTGACTGCTACACAGCAATATTTATTTGTTTTACTGCTTGTTATAGTTGTGCAGATATATTCTCTTAAAAATGGAATTAAAAATGTTCTCTCGTATAGAAATAATTTAAAAATTCAATGTGGGAGGTCTCATCCGAGCGGCTTATTAGCACCACAATTAAACTTCAATGACGTCTTTAAGGTGCCGGCTAGTTAGTTATACTTCCGCGACTCTTACTCAACAAACCAGCCATGAGGCACGAGATTAACTTTGGTCCAAAGACAAGACGCCGACTTGTCTCCACCATCCAGCCAGCTGCGCATAGGAATGCCAGGTGACGCAACCGTGTGGGACCGACCAGATACATAACAGATACTACCAGATACCTAGGCCCAGTGATGGAGTGTTCTTCTGCGGCCGTCATTAGGATCGGTTGGATTAATAAATGAACGTATAAGATATGTAGTATGCACCAGCATTCGCATACCGTCACGCTCGTTCTGGTGACTCGTCTGATTTATGGTAAAATTTGTAGGACATTGATCAAATAATGAGTTCTCGGTGCCCCCCCAACGAGAGCCATTTGTCTTAGCTTTCGTCGACAATCACGCGATGCGATGGACGAAATAGGCTTCATAATATTTATGCGTCTTTTAATATTTATGTGCTCGAAACGCCGCGCACTTATACGTACTTTATAACCGGCGAATAATTAATAGAGGTAGCTGTCGGAGTTCAAGTGTAAGATTTACGCGACTAATTCGATGGAGAGTGTATAGTGTACGCTGTACCTATGTTTTAAAAGTCAATCGTGCAATTGAGTTAAGTTAGCTTTTAACGATACTAATTCGACTCGAGTAAGTTGACTTTAAGTTAGAATTATACAACGGTTCTCAAAGTGCTAAGTCGAGAAATATTTCAGTGCATCTTAAGATACTTTTTACTTTTAAAGGGTTGAGAAAAATTATAAATTCATGTATGATACAATATAGCAACGAATATTTTTCTAGAAAATGTATGAGGGGTGATAAAAATATTACACTGAGACTACTATTTGTGATGCGCATGGTAATTGTCTGCCGTTTTGGACGCGTAGTTTGAGTTAAATGTCTATAAGTTTTAACGACGCATTTTGTCACGCTCAAAATGTATTGATGCTTTTACTGAGGATGTAATGTCCAAGCAAAGGTTTTATAAATGGTACAGTGAGAGGCAATTCGTTCACTCTGAGCACTTACACTCGTGAGAGATTTACTCGTTTGGTGACGCTACTGAAGGACGTAATCTACCAATTGATGCTGGTAGATGGGCCCTATAATAGTCTTTAACATAATGTCAAAAATAAGAACCACGTTACAACAATAAAGAGGCTGCTTTCATGCAAAGCAATATTTTATTAGATTTTGAGTATCAAATGAGTAGCAGTCAAATCTGTTATACAACGGTATTTTTTAACAAAAACAGCACCATAAAGACACTGTTGATATATTGTTAAATGAAGTCGGTAAAAACGCGTCATAACTAAGATTATAAATAGCTTTATATTTTAACAGAGACATCTTGATGAACCAAAAGAAAAAAAAGTACGTCAAGCTTAATCGAATGGCAATTCACTACAAATTCTTTCCTTAAGATTGTATGCTTATTAAGAATACATTGCAGTATTATGGTATTAGCCCTAAGCAATTTCAAACAAAACGTTTATAATTGTAGGCAATAAATTTCAGTAACGATTCACACTAATGTTTACTAGATTCACTATTATTCACCAGATATGCCACGAGATAATTAATGTTTTTACAGATAAGGAGGACATTGAAAGAAAAACGTTTTTCGATAATAAAATTGGTTATGATATAAAAACAAAGGTCCAATCATTGCAATGAAAGCATCGCAAATCCAATATAAAAAAGCACGCCAAGTTTGATTGAATTTCCAAGTTCTTCACAATGTTTATAAGATTATTACGGAATAATCCGCTACGAATTTATACCACCAAGGCGTGGAATAATAAATAGTATTAACTTGGAGTTTTATGCTATTTACGTAAAAAAATCTAACGAAAACAACATGAATTGTAGGGTGATCAGATTATTGCGCATACGAAAATTATACACACAAAAATTCCACACAGCGAAATTTCTAAGGATAGAGGATTGTTTGATTGTTAAATATTTTACTTTTAATCCCAACTGCTTTATATTTTTCTTTAATTTCAAGTAAAAACTTGTGTGATTATAGAAAATATAAATGTATCATACCAATTTAAATTACTATTAAAATTGTAATGCCTGCACTTCACTCTCTGGAAGTTGTCCGAACCGAAGTTACAACTGAAGTCGGCTGAAACCTACGACTTCGAGTAAGCGACCACACTGTCGCAAATTTCATATGCTGTCTGGACGGCGGTCATGAATGACGTCCAGACGGCGGCTTCTGTCACGTACGCGATCGAAAAATGTGCCAAATAATCGCAAATTTTAAATTGTCATATTATTAAAATTACGCTACCGATAATTAAAAAGTTTGTGTGGGCACTCACCAATACAATATCAGTGAAAACTTTTTGGTCGTAAATATTTAATTTACGCAAAATCTTTGTCGGTTTTTGCAAAATGTCATAAGAGATAAAAATGATACTTCAGAATACGAACCACACATCTGTGACTATCTTAGAATTTGTCGCCATCGATTCTAAATAAGAATTCGTTATGGTGTGACATTTATATAAACCGATCTAGGAAAATATATAAGGATATTCGAAACGATTTTTTTTTAACAAAATCAAGTACCACTAGTTATTTAAATTTATATGAAAAAAAATATAATAACGATTTTTGTTAGAAGAATATACTATTAAAAACATAATTAATCCCTTTCGGTGCCCTAAAATATTCAAAGATGTCAGTAAGAGTCTGTTGAAGTCCCCGATATGCATGTGGTATTATAACTTGACCACGTGACCACTATGTAGCGTTCGACATGCGTGTTGACCATAGGACGCCTACGCGCATACTGAAATTGAGCCGAGTTACTCGTTCTATCTCAGTTTGCGAAACAACATATCATTATCTCTATCTCTCTGAATTACCCCCACTTTACCTCCCGTTCTCGGTAACCTCGGACAACTTCTCGGAGATTTTAGAGCGGACAGAACCAGTGCAGTCATAAAACATTTTTAAAACATCTTTAAATTAAAATTATAGTACCACTTGTTATATATATTTGGTATAGATTGAACGTATCGTAAATAAATATAGTATATGTTTATATTAATCATTAATGATTAGAATTTTTACTGTAGCAATTTTTATTTGGGCAATATTCACCGAACCGATTTATTTCACTTAATGATTTTTTTGGCCAAAAACGACATTGTCGTGATGCCGCTGCCATCGGCAATTTGTTCCTGCAGGTAAAGATGTTATTAAAAAATCTATCTCAAATGTTATTTCTACTAATGTTTTGCGGATTGAAAGAAATTTTTTCATACGTGTATATCCGATGGGGATTACTTTAAAGGGCACAATATCAACATTGAATAATTTTAATTAAAATAAAAATTGTGATTATTTTTTTTTTTATCACACCTCATATATATATATGTATATTTTAAACAGTAAAATACTAATTAAAAAGTATGGTCCTCGTAAGCAAAAAGTTTAGGCACCACTTAGCTGCATAGTAATGGGACAGAAAACATATTTATTTCATACACAGAAATGGAAATTTTTGTCGCTTTCAATTAAAGTTAAATATGAATTCGAGCGCAATTCTCGTTTTGATCAGCCAGGCAAGCGGCGCAAGGCAGCACAATGACTTTTATCGTCCAAAAATGGTTGCGCACGCCTGCTTTATGCAAAATAACGTCAACCGACAGTAGTCTACTCCCACAGCCCCGTGTGGTAGTTTATCCATTCAAAATGGCAATTTCGCTCGGCGTTGCCCAACGACTTTGCGAATTTTGATATTAGCATTTCGCAAGCGGCCAAATCGCTGGGAAAATTATTAGAGCCTAAGCGAATCGCACTTATTATCAATTACACGAATTATTAGATATCTAAGGCCACACACGAAAAGAATTGCATGCATTGATTGACAATTTATTTGATTAGCTTATGATCCGCCTTGAAATTTGTGAAAGATAAATGAGCTAATACATGAACCGTGTCAAATTCCTATTCAATATCTAGCATAAGTCAAATTGAAATAATTAATTTATAAAAATATTATTATTTTCATATTTAAAATATTTTTTGGTTGTTCTGTATTTACAAGATCCCAGTGTGGCTTAAATTTGTAGTATCAATGATAAGTAATAAAATTCGCGAAAGCTCTAGGGAAATTATCTAACATATTAACATAAATATCGCAGTTTCAGAAAATTTAATTGAACTATAAATTAATAGTGAGGTTATCTTAACGGTGTGAAAGTAACGCTTTTACGACCATATCATCATAGTTGTGCGCCCAGTACACGACTAATATCTCAGCTCGTAAAATGTATAAAAAATAATAAACATTATCACACATTATTAATGTACAACTTTTATATTATACATTAAACTTTTTAATGTTAAATAATATTTTAAATTAAATTTATAATATATGCAATACAATACTAATTATGCGAGGTATAATAGACGTAATGGACCTATTATATTTTGACATTTTTATCATAAGAATTTGGTAAAATCACATTGGTTATCATACCCAGATGTCTTTGATGATAAACAAAGGTATTTAACTTCTGTTCCACATATGCTTTTTAATTAAAATGGGTTCAATCTAGTCTTTGAAGCAGCTTTATATGGGGAAATGCAGAGAGTAAGTTGGGTGGGAAAGCTTAACATTTGAGTCAAAATTTCCAACTCAAACAAGTAAGCGGCTCTCAATAAATAAAATGTGTGTTTTCCAAAAAGAATAAATTTAATTCTAAAAATATAAATAAAATTTTTGCTGCATGACTTAATTTATTTAAAAAATAGATAAAGCAAGGTATCTGGTTAAATTGAATTAAATTGAATTTCACTATAAGAAATATTACAAAGAAATGCAAATATGTATTTAGTTTCTGAATATTTTTTTTCCTAGTTAATTATTAAGTTATTAATTACTTGAAAAAATCCGATTTTCTTTTCTAAATTTCAACACGATCTTTGAATAATTCCTTGAGTCGCCTCCGGAGGATATCCCTCGGTAATTGGAACGATAAAATCAACTTTTGGCAATTTCGGCGGAAACTCCGATCGGATTCAGGTTTTTCCGGCTGAAAAGAAAATTAAATCCGACAATGGACCCCCGCGGTCGGAGAGCATTAATCTTTCGACACTCTCTATATCTCTCAAGAAAGAACTTTATTATATAATATAAAAATGCTATTTTTGTTATTATTTCTCGAAAGGTCTCTAGTTACGTTTTCACTACTATACTTAATACTCACACCCCGGGCCGAAGAGTGACGACGTCTCATTATTCACGGCTAAGCCTCGACGCATTAATCACGTCATCTATTGTTTTATCAAAGAAGACACTTTGTGTCATCGTCTGATGGAGATGAAAAACGAAAGATTAATTTCGGACGTTGCGGAAAATACGGAGCTTTGGATGTTTGTTGGTTTTAGTAACAATGCATTTTCGTATTGAATACATAAATGCTTCTCTACTAGAAGTTTTCCTATTGATTAAGTGACTTAGGAAACAAACGATAAATTATCTTTTCAGGTCGTATGGTGGCTAGCAGTCCCCATAATATAATATGTTCTTACTATTAATCATATGCGAAGTTATTGGTCGGCACATTAATGTGAGGTAATAGATTGGAATAATACTTACAATATAAATTACATTATACAATATTTAGATTAAAATTATTTACATATGAGCAATTTAAACCCTATAAGGTGTCATTATGCATATTTTATTAAAAAATAGTAAAGATATTAGTTATTAATATTTATACTTTAACATAATATTTTTAGATAATTTTCAATTAGATTTTAATTAAATATGATATACGGTATATATTTTATTTGTGTTTTAAAAGAAATATTTTATGCTACCATGTATTATATATGTATTTATATTAAATAAAATAATATTTCAAAGATTAAGCTACCTGATTTATATATGCGCTAATTTAAATATGTTGTTATAAAACAACTCTCTTGAATATAGAGTATATAATACATATATATATGTTAAATTGTCTATACGAATAAAAAGTATATATGACAGGAAAGCCTTAAAAAAGATTTTCAATTAACTGTAAAATAATGTTTAAGTTATATAATAGTTAAGAATCGTGCTTAATTGTTGAAAAGTTTAAAATAAACAAAAAACTAATCATACAAGAAGAAAGTTTTTGACTATATTAAAACAAATAATAATTATGTGGAAAATACCGAGAAATTATTTCTAGAGATTATAATACAAAAATAAATTCCATTTATAATTAAAAAAATATATATTTTAAAACCCTAAAACTAAACTATAAATTAGTTTTATATATACTACGTTTATTTATTCATTTTTTATGTATTCATTCGAGTCATTATCAAACTAAAATAAAATATAAAGTATGTCTATTTTACGTATATGTGTATCATTAATAAAAATATAGGTTTACTGGCATATCAGTGAAATCATATTAGAATACATTTTCACCAATAAAATATGTTTCTAATAGTGAAAATATATTTTTTCTGCCAGCCACCAGCAATAAAATTAGTTGTAGGATGACACATCAATCGTACAAAACCAACATGTTTTAAAACAAATAAGCCTAATAAAAGTTCAAAGACTATAGTTAAAATTTTGAACAATGTCAAGTTTTGTTGAGTTTAAAAATATTTTAGAGCAGCATATGATTTCTCTAGTGCCTAGCAATTAAATATTATATTTGCTAGTAGAAAATGTTAAAACCCAAACCTAACATAAACGAATCAATCAAACTGAACTTCACCTAATAATAGTTGTAAACCTAACTATACTTTTTGCACTTTCGTTTTGTCATGTTGGGTTTGCTTAATTTGTCTAGAATATTATATATTACATATTAATATTAAATTGACTATCTATAACATTCATATACATGTAATTTAATCTTTAATTAGGGAAATTTATTTTTCATATATTTAAAAATTTCTACGTATTTAGTATTATATAAACATTAAAATAAACAATATTTTTTATTTATATCTATTTTAATATTAATAAAAAATAAATATTTCAAATATATAATCGTTGAACCCATAAAGCCAAAAATTTAATAAAAATATCTTATTACATAGCTGAAATAATTTTCAATTGTAAAATAATTAAATTATTTGATTTTTTTATACACTTCTTCAATATATTGATATAATACTACTATTTTTATTTGATATCATATTTATATTAATTTTAAATAATATTTTAATCTAATTATCTTATAAAAAAATTAAACAACATATTTTGATATAAATATTTTACAGATCATTTCAAGATAAAATTTTTGACATTTAATAGATTAACTTATCTGACACTAACATAATTTATTTATTTATTGCTGGCGTATTTTTGTAAATATATTTATCTATAATACTTCTAATATTTTATTAATTATCTCTACATTTTTTTTAAAATTCTAATAACAAATAATTCCCATAGCTATTATTAAAAGTGTATTTTTTAATGTTGATTTTTAAGATGTTTACCTGGAATTGCTCAAAATTTATACTGTACTATATAAAACTATATATCTATTTCTTTTTATACTAATAAGAAATTAAGTTAAGAAATATTTCATCAAAATCTTGAAACATCTTGCTTTAATTTCCCGACCACAGATTTTGGTCTCTGATTATCAATAGTGAAAGTCAACAATCACTACGGTGTTCTAGCATAATAATACACAAACTTTGGTTTTGATGTAATTTCGGCAATAACCATGATGTAGATATAAACGTTTACTATAATAAGCGAACGTAACGTTGAGAAACTAAGTTCAAATGCATACATGCATTTATATAACGAATGATTTTTTCATCATCATTTATTTCAATTTCAACTAAGCTAAGAGAAAGTTAATGTCATTATACGGATAGGAAAAACAGATCATTCGCGCCGGCCGTTAGATGGACCAAGCCTGTAATTTATATAGCCAGGTATGTGCATAATTGATTAAAACAAAAAATATACATGCGTATGAAAAAAAAGCATGTTATACGTAATCAATTCTGAAGCGATTACATATTGCGGTATTTTATTAGCGCATTACAGTGTCAAAAATAAATTTGATTCACTCTAGTGTGTTATTAAAAAAATTGAATGTTAACTATGCAACATCCAAGTCCAATTAAAAATGATTTCATTAATTAATCTCAGTCTCATAAAGCACTCGCCACACGTCACATAAGATCGGAAGTATAAAAAATCTCCTACATTCACATAATACGGCTAACGATCAGATTTCCAGTTATAGATTAACCCTCGAGCTACGCGAATGTCGACAGACGGGTACAAAAAATGAAGGAAATGATCTCATTACGACCGGCAAAACGGACAGGTGAATGTAGAAGACATGTCGGATCGATCCTTGACACGAGAGATACACAATCGAAATGTTTACGAGAGAAAAATATGTTTATTTATTGCCATATTCAATTTAATCGGCGGCCTCACATCATAATCCAATTAAGGCCATGTATATCTAAGTTAATTACTGATATTATTTGTATTATTGTAATTATAATTCATTAAGGATTATATGTATTCTGGTGCAAGGCGATGGTAAATTATTATTATAGCGTAAATGAGTATAATTAATACTTAATTTTATATAAAAAAAATAATAAAAATTGGTGGCAATTTGTATTTTATATGAAAATTTGGTGCTTAGAATTTTATATCCTAAATATGTGGCAAATTATCGAAAAATTATAATTATTGCAAATTAATTACTATTATATTTATGCAAATTAGGATGCACAAAATCTTAAGCATCTAATATTTAAGATCATGAACCATTTATTACTAAAAACGGAGATATTTTTGATAAAAAAAATAACTCTTTACAACCATCCGAATCAATAATAAGCTCGCTTTTATAAAAATGTGCACCCGTAAAGCAACATTTTGAAAGGCAAGTTATCGTTATATATTTTTTTTCAGACGCAGTTTGAATGCTTTATTCTGAAAATTATTTCAAGTGGAATATTTTATGGTAATCTGATATTATTTTAAAATATCTAAGGGATTTTTCATTTATAAAAACATAAGCGAACAGATTTAATTTTGTTAATATCTCAGATAAGTACGTTAGCCAGCTTAATTAAAAATCACGACTATTAAAATTATTAAAAAATAATTCGCAACACCGTTAAAATATCGTAGAAAAAAATCGTAAAAAAAAACACTTTTGAGGTTAAAACCCAAACCCTTGAGGGGAAGTGATCTCTCGGGCTGGCCATCTGAGGTAGGGTGCGAGGCACTACTGTGTTTGTATTTAACGCGTTTATTTCAAAAATATTCATGGATACAATAGTATACAGACCTGTTAAATACACAATACTGGTTTATAACCATTTTAATTGTTTACAATTAAAAATAAAAAAAATAATAATAAGGAGAGGCACTACTGATGACGAATAAAGCATAGAAGAAGAACGCAAGCAGGGCCAAAGGGCTCGCCCTTGAGGGGAACCAAAGGCCAAGGCCGCGACTGAGGCAACATATACACCCCTCGAAGATCATGGGGGTGGTGTTGTTACAAGAACGATATGCAATGCAAAGCAATGCAATGCAAGCCAACCAACGAGAGCATGTTTCCGAGAGCGCTCGGGAGAAATACTAACGCAACTCCAATAAAATATTTAGCGTTACGGGAGGTGGGGTCACGCTCATCTGGCAGTCAAAAGCTGGGTGCCCGCCCATAAGGGTTGGACTCGTAGGGCTTTAGTACTGGTAACGGCAGTGGCGCACGCAACGGATAACATGTAGCTATACTTCTGCTTAAAGTGCAATTATTTTCATATAATATATAAACCTTGCGTGATAATAATTTTATACCTCAAGAACCAGAAAAAACTGGAAAATAATGGAAGTAGCAATATAAATACAATCATCCTTTTCTTTTTTACATTGAACCATGAGAAAACAGTTAATTAAAACTTGTCTGAAATAAAAAAAGTCAGTTGAAAAATATACAATAGTTCAATAGACTTTGGTTAACTGTTTGATAAAATTGTGATTAAAAAAAGCTTTTGGGTCTCCTTTAGAAATTTTACAGAAAAGAAAACTTAATTGCCTAATTTCGTTCAAATTCTAGAATATATTTTTAGCTTGCAAAGTGTCATCTCGAAGCTTTAGTTCGCGTCATCTCGAAGCTCCAGACTGCTCTGAGTTGACGACTGGACTATATCAGAATACGACGATTATATCGGAAAGTCTGCTTGGTTGTTAAAGTACGGACTTCAGTGGTGTCAGTCTGAAGTAGACTTAGACTTGATCTTCGAAGGCAATTATAGTATGCTCCACTGATAGCGAGTTCAAGGTCCTAGTACGAAGTCGGAAGCAAGAACAAAAGTGCTCCTTCTGAGGCAGTAAGCCGACTTATATGTGATCGTTTTAGGTGGAGGAGAGCAAAAATCTCTATCTGTTGCCTCATTTCTAAAGACAAATGTAGCTGAGCTAGGTAGAAATAAAAAATATTCGTTTTTTCATTACAGACAAACATTTATGCTTGCGAAAACACAGTATGATTTTGTGTGATTCTAAAAACGGTATTCATCTTTGAGGCGTTGACAAACAATGCAATTTTTTTGTGGACTTATTTACCCAAGGGTAATAAAAATTGTGAATTGTTGACATATGTCAGGTCAACAATGAAATTCTGCCTCAACCAGATCATTTGAACTTGCGTTGATAAGAAATAATATGCGCATTAAAGCATTAATCTTATAAGTTTCAATTTATCCAGCGGCTCATTTAGAAGCCGTTGCTTAATAGTAAAATAAATATATTGATATTCTTATCACTTTAACTAAGTAAGTATTTTTTTAAATAACTTTTATCAATCGACTTATGTTTCATTCATTTTTCCAGATAGGTTTTTAACTTATTGTTAAATGTTGTATATATTACGTTCTACACATTAAACTTGTCTCAAAGATCGCATAATTTTCTGCAAATATTTCTAAATACTAAGGTTTACATCTAGTATAGATATCTATATGGAAGTTTTAAGGCTTGTGCTGTCTAGTTTTACTGATATATAAAAGATAAATAGATTCGTATCTATGAATTATGATGATAAAATATAAACCGCGTTTCACATGTAGGTTGAACGCGGAATTAATGCAAATTTAATCGATCGTCAGATCTGGAAACTCGATCAGTTTTGCGGTAAACTTTGATTGTTCCACAGCGCCATAAATCATGCGAACAATTCATTTTCTTCATTTCGCAATCATCGTAAGTCTGTCAGTCGCGTTTTTAGAACATCATCAATCAACGTGCTTAATTTCTAGCATGTAATGGGCAAGTCTTGCCGTTTTTTATTCAGAACCACCATTATTCTCGTACAATATGAGTGCGCCTAGAAAAGTGCCTTTTTTACATTAAAAAAATACTTGCAACGAGTACGTTGTTTCAAAGAGACTTGTTTGAGAGAAAAGTAGACGCGGACTTTAAAAAGAAAGCCAGCGAAGACAAACATTATGAAAATTTAAACAATGTAAGCTTACATATCCTCTCTTGTATCCACAGTGGATGTTAGATGCGAGAAATGCAACTTTTGAAACCGTTATGATAGTACAGCTGCCCGTTTATATCTTTTTGGGTTCGATGATCTTTCGCCTGTGCTTTTTAAGTTCTGTTAAATAATTATTTAACGTTTAAATATAAGAGATATCAGCTTTCGACGAAAAACGTCTGACGCCTTTGTTTGGATAGAGCTACCATTATATAAAACAAATATATTTAAGAAATTTGATACTGCTAGATATTACACTATTAAAAGTATTTTTTTTTATGTAATTTTAATAATATTTTAAATAAAAACTAAATTTATTATACATTATTATTTATCTTAGTTAAATATTTTTTACTACATTTTACATATTTTAAATTATCTTATTATTTAACTACTATCGTACTCCATGTAAAACTAACAGAGAAGATTTAAAAGTTTAAATTAATTACCCTCTCTAAATAATGGTTATTTTTAACTATTAAAAATATTACAATATATTCGTAAGGTAATGAAAAACCAAAATATACATTTTAAATAATCAATTTATAAACATTTTTATGTTGACAATAAAAATTACTTTTTGTTTTTAGTAATACAGCAATAAATGTTTTTAACTTAAAATATAAAGTTTTGTTCCAACTATTCCTTTTGCTATAAATTTATTGTGGGCTCTACTAGTAACAATTTTTTGCGGCAAAAAAAATGATTAAAGTAAGAAAAAAAATCATTGTCAACTATTATATTAAGAAAGTCTACATTATGTTAGATCGGAAACAAGAGTAATTTTCGCAATTTCATAAAAAATCATTTTCTAGGTTGCTACTGCTTTTTTGCTGGCTGTTATAAATGGCATAAAAATAAGAAGATAAACTTTGCGAAATAAAAAGACTGGATAGAATAAATTGAATGTAATGAAAATATTACAATAACAAAAAGAAGAAAAACCTTTAGTATTTAGCTGTATGAATATTTGGATTAAAGTGTTATATATTACACATACAAAATATTAAGCATGACTTATACTATAAAAATATTAAAATTAAGGGGAAAAATAATTTTGTTGCGTTTTATAAGAGCAACATTTTAAATTCAACACAATCAATAGTATGTCTATTAAATTATTTCAGCGAACTTTAAAAGCATATTAAAATATTTATAGTTTCACTACTAAGTGTATGTTTTTTATACCATTTTTTTACCAGTCAGATGATTATATTTGTAAGTAAATGTTATAGGGAAATTTATTTATCTGAATTACTTAAGATTAATAACCTAACTTTCCGCCTTAGGTATTAATGTATATTTATTATAAAATTAAATAAAATATAAATAATGTATATATATCACTTTTTTGCACTGTTGAGTGGATTTATAAAAAAAAATATTAAATTGATTTATTTATATTTTTGGTTGCGTAGCAAAAAACCACAAAAACCATGGTCACGAGTATACGAAACTGTACTGCGTACTTTGAGTAATTTAAGCTAGTTATGGTATAGAAATCATACTTATGGCTTATCATGGAATATTTGGTTTGAAGTTAAAAATGTAGATTAAAAGTATGACTTTTGCAGCCAGTTAGATGCAGAAGAGCTTATAACAGTTTATTGTACAGGAGTATAGCTACTTTAGTATTCTTTGCGTGTACCACTGTCGTTACCAGTACTTGGACGCAACGAGTCCAACCCTATGGATGGGCACCCAGCTTGTGACGGCTGGATGAGCGGGACCCACCCTTCGTAGTACTACGTATTTATTGATTCTTAAGAGTTCACCGAGTGGTTGTCGATGATTGGTGATAAGCAGGGCTGCGAGATCGAACCCGGGCTCTGGGAAAACAATGATTCCGGGCTTAAAGAGAAAAATGGCATTTTAAATATTTTTAACATCGTAATATATTTTTTTAAATAAATAATAATATGTATGAGTTAACCCTTTCGATTTTTTGAAATCATATTTTATGCGAAATATTTTAATTAGACATTAAAAATTATTAAAAATATCTACTCATTAATCGTGTTTTCATTACTGCTCAGTGTTGCCATTTTTATTTTTATTTTATTTACATTTTTATAAAAATATTACGAGTGAGAATCGAATCAAGAACATCTAAACCAAATTTTGTCCAATAAGAGAGCGCAAAAATCAATTATCCCTTCTCAGAAGGCAAAAATCCATGTCAAAAGCAATAAAATCATGTCGCCGCCGTCGCAGTGGGAACGCTCGTTACCGAGCGTTCCCACTGCGACGGCATCGACACGATTTTATTGCTTTTGCCGTGAATTTTTGCCTTCTGAGAAGTGATAATTGTTTTTGCGCCCTCTTATTGATCAAAATTCGGTTTGAATATACTTTGATCAGCCCTCTTATATTGGAATTCCATAGTAATATCGGTAAGGATAGCTATCATATTTTTAAAACATAGTGTAATATCGAAATGCAGACTAACTATGGAGCAATATGTTAGATGCGATGTCTATTCTTATTTCCCCTGAGAGATGAGTTGGCTTAGTTCGTATTTTGGACTTGACTTAATGAAAGTGCTAAGACTATGATTAGTTTTAGAACTTTCATAAGGCTAGGTTTGGGTTTGAAAAGCAAATGGATGTTTCGCAACTGGCAAATTAAGCTTCATAGACATTTTAAAGCAGCACATTGGCGGTAATCAGTTAAATTATATTTTCACTAGTGGACATATTACCTCACAAAAAATATATATTCGAGACGGTTTTTTCTAGATTTTTTTTTAGGAATAACCACATGAAACGACCGTACGATAATTACAAATGATAGTTTTAACAAAGCTTATTCGATGCGTGTTTTTTACACGAGTTTCAAAGCTTATGAATGGTTTAATCCTTTCAATATGAAACTTTGAAACTTTAAGAATCCTTTAAATTCTATGCATGCCGTCATAATAATAAAGTGCGCGTTTGCGACCTAAATGTGCCATGAATTATTATTAGGTTATTTTTGTAATTTAACGATGAAAATCATTAAAAAAAAATATGGCACCAAAAGGTGCCTAGTAATTAAAGACTTTGGGTGGCTATTGTGCAACTCTAGGTGCTCTGCCGTATTATTTTATGTAGTTTGAAAAAACTTTTTAGTTTGTAAATTTATAATGGTAATCGTCAATGTCTAAAATCCAAGATAAAAAACATTTGTGGCAGCCGTTGTGATGCATGTAATTCGGTCCATAGTGCATCAGGCATAGGCCTTTCGGTTAATGCCGATATTTTTTTTTGATTTACTGTTTTCATATATCGATAAAACGTGTATAATACTTATTTTTATTTTTATTAATTTAAGTAATTCTGTCAAATGATAGCATAGAGTACATGCTGTGCCATAAACAAGAATCATCGGCTTTTTATTTTTCATATTTAGTCATTATTTATTATTTATTCAATGCTTGTTCATAACTTATGATATACATATGTTAAGTATAAATTTGACAAAATTAATTATCCTTTTGACTAATTAATCTTATTTAAGGTTTTGTGACTGACAAATCGTCAATATCTCGACGTCGTCTTTTTGCTAACTTCCAAACAGATAATCCATTAAGACCTTATAAACACTTCCTTATACGAATTTTTGAATGAAACGTTGAATATATTATATTTTTAAAAATGAGATAAAGAGGTCGTCATTGCCAAAAAGAATAAATAATATACTTTGTTCCAATACGAGGCGGAAACGATAGACATAAAAGATTCGGAATAATGGACGAAGAAAAGGCATATTATGGAAACTTTTAATGCGTCCGCGCGGATTTCTCTTTTTCTTCTTTTTCTTTTCTTCGACTTTTTTATCGGTCGGATACATACATTTTTATCTCATTTTTCTAAATGGCGACCGAATAAGGAAATCGGCGCCAGCGTCAGAAGCCAATTCGAGAAGTTAAGAGCGGTTAATCGATTTGAAGCAACTTATCAATGCGCCATATAGCGATGCAAATGTTTGATTTGTGTCAAGCTATGGAAAACTTGTAGAATATTTTTCCATTTTTTATACACTTACACACCAACATAGTTACACATGTTCTTGTCTCGAAGTTAACACGCGTCACTCGATTGCCTACTTTTACATTCGAACCACCCGTGTATAATCGAATTAGACGCGCGCTCGTTTTATTTTGCCGTAAAGTAAATTTGACACAATCGACTATGTTGAAAATCGATTTTAAAATATTTATAAATAACAACGGCAAAAATTAACTTTGCTTTATTAGGTTAGTAAAGGCTGTTTATGTATGAAAAACCCATTTTTTATACGCTCGGTCGGTCTTAGTGTTTCAATGACGGCAAGTGCTTACGGCGTATTTAATTGTTAAGTCTACATGTTCTGAATCAGGCCTTCGCGTGTCGAACATAACCAGAAGTGTTAAATCAAACTAATTTTATTGATACGCATGTAGTAACTGATGTGCCGTTAAATAATTAGAATTATAAAACATCTATCAGCTTTTTTTCAGTTTCGTGGTATGCACACAAAATATAAACAATCGTAAATAATTGGTGTTAACTAAGGAATGAAAATTCCAAGAAGGTTAATAATCTAAGTGCTTTCTAACTAAATCACAGCTGACAATAGTACAACTCGACATGCCATTGAAGACTCATTGACCTTCAAGACCCGACATTTCAGTTTCACCGCCTGATGGTGGCATTTATATTTCTCTCTATATATGTGGTAATATGCGGTTTCCGAACCCAAAAAAAAAACAATTTAGTTTTTTTGCCATTGCTTTCTTTCTTTTTAATTTTAATAAATTTATTAATGCATTAAGTTCAATAAACATGGGTTTGAACTGGCTGTTTTTGAGCATAGCGATGTGCTAACTAACAAGTATACATTTTTTGACTACTAGAAATATATATCTACGGGTGAAAATGTATTTTGAAATGGTTTCAAAAAAATGTCATTAAACATATATTTTCACTGGTAATACACATTTACTGTAATATATCCACACATACACATTCTAAACAAAACAAATAAACGAATCAAAAAATAACATTTTACTAAATTTTTTCTTTTACCTTTATCATAGAAATTAGTTTATTGTTATAGGTAATTATATTATTCTATTGCTTATTTCGCTGAGATAAAACTAGGTTACATATTTTTCCTACAAAGATTAAATAATCTAAATGTATCATTTTTATTACTTAAAAATGTAAGTATCAACGATTTTGTGGGAGTTTTATCATATAAAAAAGATTTTTACTGTAATAAATCCATTAGTATAGAGCTAGACACTTAATGTCAATGTTTGTGTAAGTAAATGAATTTATAAAGCTGTATTTAGGATTTAAACGATAAAATTAATAATAACGTAGTTAAACATATAAATCGTAATCGTTTTAAAAAAAATTGCAATGGCGTCTCCAAAAAAATCTTAGTGAACACCAAAACACCTACGAATTAAGATAGTTCTGAGTAAAATAATGAATATTTTAAAGATGGTTTCAAATTATTTTGATGGCCGAATGGCGTGAGTTTTGTAGCCCATTATACAATTTGTGAAAAGTGATTGGCGAGCAATTGCCAGTGGTGATTTATTGTGAATATTCAAGGAAGTTTGAACAAGTAGTAGATATGGTAAATTGAGACCTTATCGCAGACATTTGTAGGTCTATCTCAAAATCTTTCCCTTTAGTAAAATCTGGACTGCAAAGGACTGTTTAAACTAGTTTTATTCGATGCGAGGGCAAAATAATTTCAAGACAAATTTCAAACTTATAAACCTTATAAATATTCCTTATCAAACTTATAAATATTTCTTCAAGATATGGCAACATACATTCGCATATTATCGATATGTGATGAAAATATATATGTTTCACTATTTTCAACGCAAGAACGTCATTTGAAAATGTCGTAAATTTGCCACATATAAATTAGATTTAAATAATATTTTTCATATAAATAAACTTCAAATCATCGACATAATACTTTAAGTAGGTCAACAACAACAACCAAGGTGACCTTCGCGTCACACT
Source organism: Plectrocnemia conspersa (assembly GCF_051122295.1). Taxonomy (NCBI): domain Eukaryota; kingdom Metazoa; phylum Arthropoda; class Insecta; order Trichoptera; family Polycentropodidae; genus Plectrocnemia; species Plectrocnemia conspersa. The sequence goes on along the minus strand of NW_028277176.1, from coordinate 4,037,830 downwards.
CGCATTAAAAAAACAAACAACTTGCATTAAAATAATTCGAATTAGAGATAAATATTTTAAAAATAGACAAAGAGGTGAATGACATTTGCTATTTTGAATGAAGCATAACCTTGAATTGTCTGGATGCATCTAGAAATATTTAAAAAAAATAACAGTAGGAATGCGACCGCGGTCGTAAACGGTCGAATAAATTGTTTTGTTATATTTTTCTCGAATAAGTGTTCTCGTTCATATTTTTTATAATAATATCCGTTTCGATGTTTTAAATTATAAAGTGATAATGTAATTCAGTGTATGTGTTAGATTTAAGCAGGGCATAATTCAAATTAGTGTTTATAATGTTGTTACTATGCAAGGCAAAGGACGCGACGCGTCCCTTTCCCTGCCGGCCTCGCGGGGGAAAGGGACGTCTATTGACGCCGAAAGCGCGAAGTCCGCGAGGATATTTACAATTCTAGGCATCATTCGGTTGACAAGGTAATGTCTTTCTAATTTTATGTGTAACTCTTTGTGCTAGTAACTCGACATCGTATTCCAAGCGTTGCACTCAAAACTTGAAATGCATTTATTGGCTTTGTGTTGGAGCTAATTTTGGCAATTTCAATTTATTAATGGTTAAAAAGCTTCCCGGTAAACACAGATTAGTAATATTGAATTCTAAACTTATGCAAATAAGTGAATAATGTTAAATTTACGAGTGTAAGTTTATTGTAAAATTTTTCATCGGAACATGGCCGGACGATTGTGGTATTAAGACCGCGTAACGACGCGATACGTACGCGATACAATTATTGGTCTTAAACTGATTTTTTCCTTCAAAGGGTATTTATATTTTTATGACATGGGATGAAACGGGATTATATGCTCTAATTGTGCATAATTATTACTTAATATTGTGTGTCTGTTATGAAATAAAAACGATTTTAGTATGACGGAAAAAAAGAGCGAGATGCAAGCAGAGCTCGCTATCTCGCTCACACTATAAAAATCAGCGATTGCCAACTATCGACTTGGGTATCGACATTTTTAGCCGCAACTCTAATAATAATATTAGTCTCTACACATTTGATGTATTTTCGAGCTAGTAAATTACTAAATTATGTAAAACAGAATTTGTAATCTGTGTTTTAATTATTTATAAATACATATATTGATTTACTTTTAGAAATTATCCATATAATTACGAATGACGATATAATAATGGATGTTTAAAGAAGTGACGATGAATTTGATATTAACCGCGTTATTATTACTGTGACAGTAAAAGTAGTAGGAATGATATCTAACTACTTAAAAGAAGATGGATTATGGCAATATTTGATGCAAATAATGAATACGAATCTTATTATAATCTTAAATAAAATGACAATTAATTGGTATGGTGCGCCAAGTAAATATTTTTAACCTAATATAATACCTCAGCACCAAGAGATTCATTTACTGTCCAGATACACAGAGACCCGAAAAAATAGAATAATATATCGATTTATAAAAAACACTTATCAATTTACTAAGAGAGATTAGCATAATAGTTTATTATTATTATTTGTAAGCTAGTAAAAATATTGTTTCTAAGACAAGTTTAAAATTGTAAATTCTACAATTTTTTTAATATAATTTTCATTTTAATTTTTAATTTGATTTATTTTATACACTTTCTGGATTGATAGTACAGAAAGGACATTTAGTCCATCATAGAAAATCAAATTACTCATATGTGTTTAAAGCGATTCAACGACCTGAACGAACGTTCAACATCAGCTTTAGACACGTTCATGCTAATATAGACTATTTCTACCAATTTGTTTTAGAATAATCTTTTAATGAAATCATTTTTAATGATCAAATTTAATTATTTTATAAAAACGGTTTTAATAAATTCCTAAATATTTTGGTATGTCCAAATATGGTTTTAATTTCAAATATCATTAGGGAATAACAGTATTTTCATATTTCCAAGGTATCGGGTTTTGTAATAAGAAATTACATTTTTTTGTTTTACACTGAAATTAATGTATAATTGTCAATTTGTCTTTTCATTGAGCAATGTTTCAAAATGTTGTTGTGCTTGTTCAGCTGTTATGTACGTGTAATTATTTGATTCCAAAACATTTTATACTTGATTTTGTTAAAAAAAAAATTTTCGTATATCCTTATGAATTTTCCTAGATCAGTTTATATAAATGTCACGCCACAACAAATTCTTATTTAGAATCGATAGCGACAAATTCTAGGATAGTCACACATGTGGTGTTCATATTCTAAAGTATCATCTTTATGCCTTATAGAATTTTGCAAAAGCCAACAAAGATTTTACGTAAATTGAATATTTACGACCGAAAAGTTTTCATTGATATTGTATTGGTGAGTGCCCACACAAACTATTTTAATTATCAAATAATATTATCGTAATTTTAATAATATGACAATTTAAAAACTGCGATTATTTTTCTTTCTTTTATAATTTAATAATATAAAAAAAGTTTGAGAATTACCGTTATATTCTTTGAAATTTTTTGGAATAATCGCAGACATGCAATTACAATAATATACACCTAATTAATGGTGAATAATAAATTGATTCGCTTTTCAAATGACTTTTAGAATTAATTAATAAGAAAAAAGTTTGAGAATCACCGTTTAATTTATGTCAATTTTTTAATAAATTGTAAGCATTTAATTACAGCCATAAACACCTAATTCAGGGTAAATGATAAAATAATTCCCTTTTCAAATGTCTTTTAGAATTTATTGAAATAAAAAAAGTTTCAGAATTACCGTTAAATTTTTGTCTATTTTTCGGAATAATCGCAGACATGCAATTACAATAATAATCATCTAATTAAAGGTATATAATTAAATAATTCGCTTTTTAAATGACTTGGAATTTAGTAATAAAAAAAATATTTGAGAATCACCATTTGTGTCGATTTTTTTAATAATCGTAAATATTCAATTACGATCATATACATCTAATGAAAGATAAATAATAAAATGAATAGATTTTCAAACGCCTATTCAAATTTAATGAAATAAAACAAGTTTGAGGGTTGTTTCACTTAGAATTTAATAAAATAAAATAAATTTGCGAACCACTGATGAATTTTGGCAAAATATTTAGAATACACGTTTACCTTCAAGTATGTCTATATTCACTAAATTAAAGTTAAATAATAAATTCATTTATAATTAAAGTGACACAAATTTTAATAAAATTATTTAAGGTTGAAAGCCACTGATGAATTTTATCAAATTTTCCAAAAAAGTATGGTTCAATTTCACCAGAATTGGATAATATCAAAAATTAGGCTGGTCTAATGTGTTTTCAATAATTCGTTGGTAAATTCAATTTCGAATTATAATATTTTACGATTAACTTCAATTTTTCGCGGACCTAGTGTTGAGAACCGTTGAATAAAAACGGCTCGATACCATGATATATTTTAAACAATATCCAAAAAAAGAATAATGTTATGTGCACTGGAGCAACAGATATATAAATTTAATCCAAACAATTAAAATTTGTGTGTAATTTTAAAAAAGTGCCAGTAGTTCGTGTAATCTTTCTATAATATTATAGTTAAATATAGCGGTTAGTAAACTGTTAAATGCATATTTACACGATTTAAGATGCTTAACTTTTTTCATTTATACCATTATTGTTTGTTTTTAATATAATTAATATCCTAAAATAAAACATACTGTACAAAAATTTTAATAATTTAAATTTACTTTTTAGTATTTATTCATTGTAGGCATACGTATTTTTAAAAAAAGAACTCAAAAAACTGTTAAGTTTGACTCTCTTGGTACTCGCAAAATCAAGGACATTCTTTGCATGCGTGTCGCAATAAGAACATAGGGCACGTGCTCTTGTTAACAAATTAAATACAAGATCATTTAGTACATACAAATCGGAAAATAGTTTGATTTGCTGATTTCGTTTAATTCACAAAATTCAGTTGAAAGTACTTCACCTCAAATTTTGTATGGGTGCTTAGTCCCCGGTTTCTATAACGAAGTCCCAATCTCTACGTTATAGGGGAGTCGACTGTACATGAACAAGCACGAGGCCAATGGTATAGTTGGCGACCAATACCTGAAAGACTTGGATTCAAATACCATATTAAACTTTGTGTTTTTAAATTTCTATTGTATTTGTGAGGTCAGAATTAATAAATAATGTATAATTTTAATTCCGATCTACCGTAACGTACTCGGTTATCCTAATTTTTTTAAATTTATGAATAATTTAAATAGAGCTAAGTCGTATATATAATCTATAACAAATCTAATTATGAGCTATTTCAGCTCATATATAATATCATATAAGTTTAAAATAGATCAGGTTTTAAGAAGTATTTAAGGTAATCGTCCGCGCGGCTATTGTGCAAGTTTGAGTATTCTGCTGATTTTGAATGATTATTAGTGTAAGCTTAACAAGTGTTCAGTCCATAAATATTTAAAAAAAAAATTAATAAATTAAATGATGTATTAAAATTAATACATTTTATTTTCTAAAGGATTAATTTTATATTTTAATTGAATATTAGTATAGTGATAGTTTAAAAATAGTAAGAGACTAGTAATTAATAATCAAAATTCTATACTAAAAAAATCATTTATGATACTAAATTGAAATATGAATTAAAATTGCTTTGCATTTTTAATAATATGAATAAGATCAATAAAAATGGTGAAAAAAAACAATCACTGAAAAACTCCATATAATATTACATATTTCTTTAATCTATAAATTTACGATTAAACTTTTATGCGACTGCTACGGATCATTAAATAATAATAAATTGTTATCCATGTATTCGAATAAAAAATAACGAGCAGAGGTTAAAGTGGCATTTTTTCGTACACCGCCATAGTGTTCACATATAATCATAAATTTTTGAAAACTTCCACGGTGAAGTTATTATTAATCGTTAAATTTGCATCTCTTTACATATCGTGCGTTCGTATTATACAACTACCGTTAGTGTTAACGACTTCTGAGTATAAGAAAGTCATAAATATCGTTTAACCCTATGCATATCGCTTTTTTCGCGTTTATTAACTTTAATCTTATTTTCGTATACGGATTACAAAAGTCACGCCACGGAAAATGGTAATGAATAATAAATACGTAAATTAATCAGGGGATTTGTCTATTTAACGCAAATCGAGTTTAACTCTTGAACTGAGAAGACTTGAACCCTTTCAATATGGTTGTTCTTTGCGGAAATACGATCTAGGATTGTTAGTAAAAGCGAATGGAACTAGATATTTCCCTTCGGTAATTGATTGTCAATATATAAATAGAGAAAGACATTTTGTGTAATGGCAATAGTGTTGTGAATAGAACTATTGAATGTCAAGCACCATTATTTGCATTCATAATAATATAGGAAAATTATTGTTTCGCATTATAGTATAACGAGACAAATTTTATTTTAAGATGGCTTAGTGAGATAATGATGATTTGAATAATTAGCCTCGTTAGTTATTTAAAAATGTGGCAAAAAATAAATGGACTAAATTATTGCATTTTTTTAAGAAAAAAATCCATCAGTTCACGGATAACAACAATTTAAATAAAGATACTCTATATATCAAACTTTAAAGCATTCCTATGTGTTTCTTATATATTGATACACGATGCCTAAAAATGGACCGTTTTTTATATTTACCATGGATTTTTATTGAACACTTATTTTATAATAAAATATTCAATGTGAGAGAACCTTTGTATTTATTACGTAAATTAACCTTATATTTTGTATACAAGTTTTCTTTTCAGACTTATTCTACGAACCATATATAATTATACGAATTTTAAATATTAAAACCTTCTCGTACATTTGACAAGAAAACGTTCTTCCATACAACGATCATAATATCCTTTGGCAGCGTAACTGAAAACTTTTTTATGAACTTATTTCTCTGGCGTCTCGCATTGGAAAAAAATACGTATCGAACGAGCAAAGAAAAGATTCTGAATTTGTATCATCGTCGATGACGTTCGAGACTTACTTGTTATCGGCCGAAGAAAAGTCTGACAAAAGAGAGAAGATTTTCCTCCTTCGGCGTCGGCGTTTGAAAAACTTGGCACAACACAATATATTGAAAGTGTTTCCTCGCCTTTTGGAGATTGAATATCGACCGAAGGGAAAATAAATGGATGTTGAATAAAGCAGCTTATTCTCTCTTTTTCTTTATATGGGTGTTTGTGTGTGTTTTTCAAACAAGCTTTTGCCCGATTTTAGTAGCATAAAATAATTATTTTCTTGCGAGAAGAGAGGTCACGGAATCCTACTCTGTTTTGAGGGCCAGACGAGAACCTCTCCGTGTCCTTGCATGACTTTGCGTCATGAATAAAAATATTGATATATGCCAAAAAGACCATAGTATTATATACATTAAAATGTATTTTTAATTGTAAATTAATGTTATTCGAAAAAGCCACATTTAGTTTTAATCTCTTAATCTAATTTATTCGAAAAAATATACATAAATATTTCTGTGCTAATTATTCGGACTGTGTTTCTATTTTTTTCAAGATAATCTAATAAGTTAAGGCTAGTTACTAATTTAGTGAATTATTTATTTCGTTTGGCTCGTATTTAACCATCTACATATTGTATGAGTAAATAGTTCTGAAAATAAAGTATATTCTTTAATCCAGAAATATTATATATTAATTCATTTTATTTCAATATAATAAATATTCTATAATTGTAATAAATACTAATAATAAAATATAATTAAAATAATTAATATCAAGGTGATTAACTGAACATACACAAATGCTTTTACGGCAGACCTGCGTTTGGTGAAAATCGTATTATTATATAAACCCCTTGAGCGGTATAGCCGTACATGTACGGCGGTCGTTATATTTATATATGTATATAGCTGAATAAATATAAAATAAAAACATAATATTTATATTATGTTTTTTAAATTGAATTTGAAGTAAATTATTTTTGTAGAAAATAATACCAATAAATTAAAGAGTACGCAAATAAACATAACAAATAATATGTTATATTGATTTTATAAAACATATTAAGAGCCTCTGAATTGATATAAAAAAATTCCACTAAAGCAGAAAAATATGTAAAATATATTAACAAAATTAAATATTAGAAAAGTGTTAAAATAAATTATTAAAACACACTAATACTAAAATGTAGTAAAATAAATCATATCAATTAAATGCTATAATTGACTATAAATCCAATATAAATAAAAATCAATAAAAATAATTATGGAAACTGGACTCGTATACGAGTCTTGAAAGATCGTTGTATAGTGGCCGTGGACCGCGTCATGCGTTTCTTTTTATTAAAAAAATACTGGGATACTATCAATTTTGCCTTTTCACGATAATTAAATATGGTAGTCTATTTCTACATAGTATAAAATAAAAATAAATTATATTTTCCTTCAATTTTTTGTATGTCTTAACCCATTGCGTTGCAATTCAATGAGTCATCCCTTTTTCGAAAATGTATGAATCACAATTATTTATTTCATATAAAAAATAATATTTTATGTTGCACTCCTTGAATAGAAATAGATTTCAAGGGCAAAACTGGCTAGGTAAACATAAAATCAATCCAATCAAAGGAAATCGAAACATCAATTAACAAAAATTTTTCTACGTGAAATACTGTATATTATTAAAAACGTTACGGTATATGTAAATAGATTAGATAACACAGTAAACAAAGAACGTTTAAGAAATAGCATCCATCAACTTACGAACATTTTTACCGGGTGTTTGTTATTTTGATATTTCATCACCATTTGGAAAACTGGAATGATTCACTAATCAAGAAACTAGGGGGAAAACTACAATTCGTATGAATTATCGCGGTATTAATTTATTGCTGTTAAGTTAAATATTTTAAATAAAAATATTATTGCGCTTAAAAGAATCTCTGGGGAATAAAATAATGAATGAATAAATATGTTTTTTACATTCCTAATATTTTGTGAAAATCAAAAATGGTTGCAATGGTTACAAACCGTTATTTGTAATTTTATAATATGTATGCTAAAAAGCTTTTATAAATGTTTGTATAAACGATTTATAAAAAAACATCTATTTATAATAAAATATAATTTGCACTCACCAAATTTTTCGGCGTCCTTTTTCCGCTTACAACTGTCACTGACACATTATTTTTATCATTACACTTATACACTTATTTTTATCATTACACTTATACACTATATCACTATTTATATTTATTTTTATTATTTACACTATTCACATTTTATGGCACGTAAAAACCCATTCATCAATATGAAGAGGAATTTCACAATTTCTGCACATGTATGCTGTATCTTTCCTTATTCCACATGAAGAACAAACACGACATTTTCTTCTCACATATTTCTCACCTCATTTTATTGGCTGATGATTTTAAAGCTTATCCGAAAGCCTTTCTGGTGGATCGACAACACGGGCACGGCAAGATGTGGTAGAAACCGGTGAAATGTCTTTAGAACCGATAGATTCCACTGAATTATGGATCCATCTTTTAGCCTTACTCAAAAGAAGATTTAGCATATAATTTTGCTGTTACGATTCAGATTTTGATAGACACGGAACGAATTAAACAATGCGTATGTAAGTAAAAAAAAACTGATTTTTTTTATCCATTCCATTGTTTTTTTTGAAATATTAGGTAGCTATGTATCGATCGGCTTAATCAACACATTTTGTTTTATGAAAAGAATATATATTATTTTGAAATTTGTTTTCAAAATTTGGATAAGCATTTCACCTTTTTTGGCATGTTTCATCTGTAGGGGCCTTAATTATATATTTTTAAGGGATTCTGGCAGACCCTTACCTTTCCGGATAGTTCCACAAAGTTCTGTTTTCCGTAAAAATAAACCCTTTGCGAGTAAAATGCTATTATAAAAATTGTCAGCGTAAACACGGTGCCACTTGTCCATATATCGATTTAGTACATTCATCACAATGCTTACGAATTTTCCTGCATTTCCGGTGTATAATTTGAAATTACAAATATAACAGGTATTTGACTCCTACACCATTTTATTTAATATTCTATTTTTGGTAATTTTCATAGGACTGAATATCCAAAAAGTGTTCGTTATTTTTTGAAACAACATTTTTATTTTTCAGCCTTGAGTATATTAAGCGTAGTAGATAGTAGGGTTTGGGTAATAAAGTTATAACTAATTTAGTACATATAATATTTGTATAAGAGATTTATTTTTTAGGTCATTTATATTTTTATGTTTTATTAGCAATGTACATATAACTAATATTAATGGAGTAAGTCAAGAGTGAAATTTTATTATTTTTAATATATATTTCAGAACTAGCCTACTTTATTTTTTTTTGTTAATGTGTATTTATTAAGGATTTTTATTCTCGGCGCCTTTTCGAGTCCATGTAATTATGCCTTGTTGATTTTATATATTTATATGTTTTAATATATTTTGGTTAAAAAGTGGACATTATTTTTATTTTTTATTTAAAAATTATAATAAATTATAAAAATCGCTTTATTATAATTATTTCATATTTTTTTAGTTTATTTTAGAAATAAATGTATTTTATATCAAATATAGTAATTTTTTATTACTGGTAACGAATATACAATATATTAAGTAAACAATATAAAAATCAGTAATTTGTGTTTTTTTTATTAATAAAATATTTTTAATGATAATAAAACATATATTTATTTAAAAAATAATTATTGTTTCTGAAAAAAAAATATTTTGAAACATTAGTGTTGCATTGGTTTTGAGTCGAAAATTTGAACTTTCGTCTATTTTTTATTAGGAAATATATTTTGATAAAAGTCAAAGTTGGTGCATTTTGCTACCTGATTTTATTCACGCGAATACAATAAATCTTATTTACCATCACTTCTTAAAACTTATTTTTTTCTATTCTTTACTAGATAACGATGTTTTATGAATCAAAGGCTGATTAATCGGTACCCTGGCACTAAAATGACTTATTATTTAAAGTGCTATAAAAAATAAAGATATATTTGAATAAAAAAAAACTTACTTATTGCACAAAAAACTATGTATTAGGTAACCCCAAAATGAATGTAATTTTTTAATTAATCTATAAATTTACTTTTTAATGTTTTTATGATTTAAAAAATATTTCTCATTTTTCGGTCATTTTAAATTACTTTTATTTTCTCATAAAATGTTAGGAGGATGTGATGTAAAATATTACGATAGTCCTTTTTTTTAAATTCGTATTTTTGAATATTATCCGGATTGCAATCTCTACTTCCAATGAGGTTTTATATTTTCTGTACCAAACAAAATGCATAAGAAATGACTAGATTTATTTAAATTAAATATTTTAAAACGGTTTTAAACTTTTATTTTGCTATTTTTATATACTTTTTGTTTACATATTTATATATTACACATATATGACAAAAATATTGGAAATTATTTATTTTTATAACATACTCTCTGTGTTTTTAAAATACAACAATATTATTATCATGCGTTATTATAGATTGAGTTGATATAAAACAATATGGGTTTTAAATAAAAAATGCCATTCATAAATATTTAGCCAAAGATTAATTATTTATAATGAATAATTTATGTTTTTCATAGGTAATATTATAGAAAACTTTACTCTTCATTGATATTATATTTAATACATTATGTTCATATAAGTCAAAATTTGGTGATATTAAGTTTGTCAAGTACTGTATATGAAATTTAATTTTATTATTTAAAACATGGTTAATAATTTTCAATTGAACTATGTATTGATTAATATTATTAAATGTAAATTAATTGATTAACACCGTGCTGTGTATTTATAACGAAGCAAAAAATCAAAGATTAATATAATCTATTTAATTACTGCATAAAAGTTTTATTAATTATCGTTAACAACTGACACAGTGGTATGTGGTCCATTTTAATTGCGCAAAAGTACAAAACCAGTAAATTTGAATAAATACTTATGATAATGGTACCACTGGGTGGTGTTTGTCTTAAAAGCACGTTAAATATACAATGAAAAAATGTCTTAAAACTTTACAAACGAGCATGTAGACGTCCTTTTAATGCGGCCTAATAAATCTTGCATCATTTGAATTTAAAATCTTAAAACGTGGATATATTAATATATTAAATTATGTAGATATATTCTATGTTGTATATCTTCAGTAATGCGATACATAAATAACTATTTTAATTATGTTTAAATATAACATATTGAAAATACATATATATATATTCTTCGGATAAGAATTCAAAAACAATCAGTAGTAAAAATAAAGTATTACATAAAATGTATTAAATTACAATTACTATTATTTATTGAATAGCGCTACAAGAGGTCCGACTCTAAAAAACCATAGTAAGAATATATTTATAAAAAAAGTAATAATCGACCTCACAACTACAGTTGTTTGCGATGTATTTGAGGTATAAGTTCCTTCAGCCCTTTTTATACATACAATAAATAAAAGGAGCGGAACATTGCCTTCAAAATCACCCACTTTCTATGTAGTACGTTCACATTCTAGAAAGATTTGACAATACTGCAATAGGCTTATAGTTTTTATGCATTACTTATCACCCTTTTTATGAACAGGGGTGACTTTTGTGCATTTCCAAAGATCACGAAATGGTGACGCCTTGAGAATCAGATCAAAAATACGTTTTAGAGGTGCAATCCTTCACAATTCAATTAGGAACCATATTTTTAAAACCGTATTTAAGATCTAAGTCCTTAGTTTCCTTGATGATTAGTACTGAAAATCAAGTACAAGAAGATGGAAGCTACTGAATAATATTTTTTGCAAATAGTTCGGATATATTGCGCGAAACCATCAGCAATATTTTGTGAACATTTTAAAGTGTCATCGACCTCTATTGCACATCTTCTAGTATCGGTATATATATTTTTAAGTAAATTTAACTGATGTCAATTTTACATATTTTGCGACTAGCCCTGTCTATGCATACAAAGGACCTTTCAAAAGGATTGTGTTGATGAAAAAAAAATCGTGTAAGTGAAATTTGAATATAACGTGTTGGTATTCATACATAAATGCATTTTTTACTTCATGTATATAATAAGGTTGTATAATAAATCTATTTCTGAAATAATTGCGTCTAGCCGGGTGGGTGAAGAGCTCATTGACATTTTGTGAGATCATCGACCATACAATATCATTTTTTTTCTTACAAGTTGTTGAAGTTGGCCAAATAAAAAAGTTACATACACGAAGTTGTCGGATTCGCGTACCATTTTTTTACGTTGTAATTATTTTTAGATTTACGTCCAGAGACGCAGTTGGGATTTTTAACACCCAACATATTGAAATGTATAAATGTAAACAACTTATGTATCGCACACTGTTGTTAATCTTATACATAAACATTCAATATTTAAATACTTAAAAATACACATTAAAATTAGTTGATTCAATCAGTTGGAAATATCTTATAAAAATACTATGCAAGATTTTTTTATGCATAGATAAAATAACTTTTCGTCTCTTGATATTGATGAAAAGGAGTGCTTTACTGATTGTGATTTTTAAATTAGTAAATTTATGTTTTTATATGCAATTTTTGTTAAAGCAGTGTAGATTTTACATATGAATCGATATTTTTTATTGTTTATTGTTTGTAAGCATATTTCTTTCTATAGTTTATTTATCCATTACGGCACTGCTTAGACTTATGTGAAAATTGCGCCAACGTTTTAGAGTACAGTTACGGCTCCTTTGTCAAAAGAGCGTTTGACGACGAAAAAAAATACTTTAACCAATATCAATCACCATTAAAATTCAACAAATCGCTTCGGGTGAGAGTCTGCGCATATAATACGAAAGCAGGTGTGTTTCTCAAGTAGCATCCCCGGCAAACTTGAATAACCTGATCGGAGATAGCCGATACTCGAATTTTTATCGGGAGAGTATTGTTGACTCTTTTCCGATCGACGAAAAAATTTAAAAAAAAATCACAAGTGCGAGTAAGTGAGCTTTTGGCTGTTTATATAACAGCGCCCAGACAATTACGTCATACGGTTGTGTAATCAATTAGCGATCGGTTGGATGTATGAAGGTAATTGATTGAAAGAAAAAAAGGTCGCATTAGTGGCTCATGATTACATATCGTTTATTTTTATTAGGTCCGATATTACCATTTTGCCGTATAATTTTGACAGATAAGCTCTGTTCTCGCCTTCGAAACATTATATGGCCAAAGTGAAAATAAATATTTATTGTTTGTAATTAATTCTTATTTTATATATACGCAAGATCGAGCTGATAAATGCGTGTGTTAATTTCCAAGCGTATAATATTCATATTTGCATTTCAATGGAAATATAAATCGCTTGAAAGCGGCACAAAAGTTAATTTTGATAACGCTTTGGTTTGCGTAATGGATTTTCTAACTTTCTCGATAGTTTGCGTTATTTCAATTTTTTACATACGCCACACCTTATTAAGTATACCATAATTATATACTGGTTTAATTTATAATGATGGTCGTAAGTGTAAATTGTTTAGCTCTAAAATACTAAGTGGTTAACTATTGAAATTGAGCAATAACAAGATTATACAATAGATAAATTTCTATTATGTTTATAGATTTTTTTACTATTACTAAGACTACTATATCTATCAAACAATAAATAAATTTACTATTATTAAGACTACTACATTTATCAAACAATAAATAAAAGATTTAGACATTTTGCAGTGATCATTTTCATACCAGAAAATATTAAAAATATTTTGCAATGAAAATAACTTTAATTTTAAATAAAAGCATTTATGGTTTTAAAAACCGAAGAAGTTATATAAATGCTTCAAGATCATCGGCTAAATGTACTTATATTAGCACTTAATCCATTTTTTCAAAAACTTTTTTCCTCCACTTAAATTTATTTTTATCATATTGTAGTTATTAGAAATGGTTGTAAATCAGTAACATGTAGTATATTTAAAAGTATGTTTGTAAAATTAATTATAGTATAAAATTAATTCAAGTGCGCTGCCGGGGCTCGAACCCCTAACCTAAGAGCTACTAGTCTGAGACTTTACGGACTACGCTATTCTGTCCTTATAATATAATATATATATAAAGATATAATTCCTAATAATCATCACATATTAGGTTTTTATAGATTTACCTAATCTCATAGATGAATATTGCTAAAAATAATTTAAATTAAACCTGGAAAAGTAACATATATTGATTGAAATCTGTAATAATATAGTATTGATACTAAAACTTTCCCTTTTGTCTAGTTTTTTACTACTTACCTGTTTATTGTGTTTACCCTGTTGTAACACATTGGGCTAACGCCTGTTATATTGTAACCGAATATTCACAGTAATTTTTTTTTATAATTTCATAGCCCCAAACAGCTTTGCAAGGCGTGTGCTTTCATAAAGGCTTCACCGTCAGGGCTTTGTCCTTAAACGATTAAAAGATACACATTCGCAGACACTATACGAAATAAATCTCCAGAGCTCCTGAAATTACACTATATTATAGTTTGAATCGTTTTTCCAAATAAAATCGCTTTATTTTCAGTTTAAAATTATTTTTGTATTATTGTTATATATATAAACTACTGCTGTAAATATTATTTTATTTTAAAATGTGACATTTCATTTGTAGTCGTTACAGAGATAAGTCCAGAATTTAATATTTTAAATTACACTTACAATATTGATATTTTATATACGAGTAATGCATGATTAATATAAAAAAATAATAATTGTTTACCAACATTACACTAGCTCTAAATATGTAATATGGCAAAGTATTTTTTTGTTTTAAAATTTGTAATATGTGGCGGTCAATATGTATCACACAGGCATAATAAAAAAATACTGTATTATAATGGCCCCGGCGACAATATTAAGACATGTTTTATTTATGGACATTGTATTTAAGCCTACCACTGAAGCTCTAAATTTGGATTGTCAAGCAGTAATAAGTTCCACAGTGCGTTATCGAAGAGCTTGTTTTTCAGTGCGTGTCTGCAACTTTTCAGAGGCTCAACCGTCAGGGCTCCTACCTCAAACACTCACTTTTTTTCAAAAAATAGGAACTTCTATTGGCGCCTTGAAAAATACAACTATCATGAAGGCACACTACCAAAAAAAGCACTTCCGCCATCCAGAGCATTGACGCAAGTATCCGAAAGACCGGGGTTCGAATTTTATATGCACGCATCGAATTTTATATTTCAACAATCATAATTTTTGGAAGTGATGACTATATAATTGTAATTCTAATCGATAATCAAAGATAGTGATTTCTTGGATTTTATAAATTTTACAGATAATATGTTATTAAATATTTAAAAATAATATTTTATAATTATTAAATTTATTCTGTTTTTAGATACTTGGATTTTAGTCTTTAGATGTGTTATGTTAATATTCTGTCAATAAAAAATAAATAAAAAATAGTTAAAATATAACTTTAAAATAAATATATATAATAAATATAAAATATAACTTTAAAATATATAAACTGTAAAAAAATGAATTGTATCTCGTGCGCAATCTTGAGTAGTGTAAATAAGTATAAGGTGGCATTTTTAGTTTAGTTAAATAATTTTAATACTAATATATTAAATATCCCTATTGCGAGTATTAAGTAAAATATGCTTTAAAAATATTTCTTGGCACGATATGTACTATCGATTCTCACTCTCGAGTTTTCCCTAGATATCAATAATGCATAAACATATACATAGTCACATCTTAGGTGATAATCTGGATGAAGCATATACTATATAATATAAAGCAAATAGTTAACAATATAAATAATTGTTTTCTTAAGCATTTTAAATAATTGAAACATGCAATAATTATTACTAATTTATATTTATGTAATTAAAGCAAGCAACCTTTCATTCAAGATTAGCATAATTACAATGTATTGTGTGAACTGCCAGTCTACTGCTCACATCATAGGATTATCGCATTTTTTCTAATTAAAAAATGCATTTTTTCTGTCGTTTTTAACCGGCACTATCCGACATAACAGTACTGATAATTAATCGCTTCGATATTACACAGCTCGTGAATAGAAGCGGTTGTGTAGAACCGATTCTGATCCCACGCAATACTCCATTCATGGTACCTCATTGATAAAGTTGGCTCCCTCTAAGGTCACGCAGAGTGTCTTCGGAAAATCTCTCGGAATGCATTGCAAAATAGTTGGCTATTTACAAGTGGATTGTGGAACACCTTAGCATAAATTTTCCCAAGTGATTGACACGATGGCCAAACGTTTGTCGTGTAGATATACGCTTGTTTATTGACTTATCTCGATCTATACACACTTTATTGGTGCCTCATCGACGTTTTTATTGCGGACACATTTCCATATCAAAGTGTGTGTTTTCACCAAAAAATGTTAATCGGATTATAATCGGGCGGAGCAACAACTCGGTTTACGAAATAATGTAAATATTGTATGGAAATTTTTCAAATGTGACTCTAATGTGGTGTTAGTATTCAAAATTAATTTGTTTGAACGTTTGCGGCCAATCAAGGCAGGTAATTAGCACATAAATTGGCGAAAGTCTAAGCTTGAATTGTCTGACACGTTTTATTCTAATTTATTGACACTTTATGACACTAATGCGTGTATATATAATACTTTTTTTCTGCTTTGGAAATGTTTGAGAATAAATTTAGAAAAAATAATTTTTATATGTATTACAATCAAGACAATTTTTATATGTTTTACATACATATATTTTGGTATTTTTAGAACATTTTTGCTTACCTTAAAAACCATTATAGTAGTTAGCGTAAAAAAATATAACGATAATTTTGATTTATACGTATACAAATTTTATGAAGTAGTTTATTATTACAATTTCTTAAGAACATAATATACGAACTAGCTAGATTTTAATTATTCATCACGATATTTATCCGTGAGATTAGAAAAATCATAGAAACATAATCTGTGATGATTGACCAAAATTATAATTTAATTTTGGTCACTAATTCCGATCTTCCCTTATTGCTATTTACTGTCCATTTTAAGGTAGTCCTTATCAGATATTTTCAAAAAAATATGAAATGCATTTTGCAGGCAAAATCAGTAAATCTTAACAGGGAATATGTTGCTCTACTTTCGTTAAAAATTTGACTGTTGCGTAACGTCCATTTGCTGTTCTAACATAAAGACAAGTTGGGTTTTATAATTCGTTTAGGTAAGGGTTGATTTTCACTGATTGTTTCAGGCCTGTCGAATGATATATTAAAGCAGCATATAATTTCAATAGCACCTGTCAGCTTCATAAGATTCCCATGTCGTCTGGACGAAGTACCGTTACACGAAATAGCATGTTTTATCTCTTTCTTCGTTGCGTGCGACACCCCTCCTACTTTTATTTCTAGGGGATCGGCGTCAGTTCTGGATTATTAAATGAATAAATTGATTAACCTACAATACCACTAACTTAATTCCATAATTTTGCTACTTATGTATGTGATTTTTTTTAATTTTGCGCAGAATTTCAAAGTCTTTTTAAATAAATATAATTATTATAGTCATTATTAAATGTGTTCCTACTATTGTTGTTTCCAAAAGCAATAAAATATTTGTATTTATTATAAGAAAAGAGCATTATTATATAAAAAAAATAAAATGGTGAATATTTCTTTAGAAGCGCAGGTTAACACCCCCACGGTGTATGGCTGAGAGGCAAATAGTAGTGGATTCTAATTAGAATGTAACGGTAAATCGTCGAGCTCGATAGGGAATCTTATGATACCACCTGTCAGTCTCGATATATTATAGATAATACTTACTAATAAAAAATATTCAATATCACTGGTTGGATCAAAATTCGTTTTAATGGCCATTAATTGTCCTATTGCTAATTGTTCTATAATACAAGCGTGAAAATTTTATGATGATGGCTGGAAATAAGAAACTCATTTTAAGGTTCATAAGATACATTGATTTTGTTAGATAATTAATAAGAGCATTATTTGTACAATCCATATTTAAATAGTTCTTATTTTTAAATATCCTTCATCAAAGAGAATATAATGTAGAAGGGAAACCATTTCACAGCACTTTTAATATACGAAGTAACTATTGCAAGTTGAATGGCAGTTTTTTCTGTATTCGTATAATAACTACTATCATATATTCATATACATAATACATGTAGCAGGTTTTGCGAGTATTCTTAAATTATTAATATCAAATTTATTTATTAACGCCACGATAAATAATGTTGTTTATAAGGAAGATAAAAATTAAACGGTTGACATTAAAATATACTGATTAATAATTATGACGTTATTTATGGTTTAAATCCTCTGTTGATTTATCGCTGAAGAAATATCGACGCGGCCTTTGTGAATTAACTCAATACATAAGTTTTTCGGCCCATTCAGATTGATTGCCAATAAAATCCGATACCTGTTGTCAAATTAAAACGTCGTATTGGTCACACGTATAATAACTTGCAACACGTTCGTAAATCACGTATTATGATTGCTGATTTTACCCATTTTTTAATGTTCGCATCACAAAGGCGGCGAGGTGATAAATTTTTCAAAGAGGAATATTTTTAGAAACGCTATCCGACGATTGTTTGAATTATTCATGGAGACAAAACGGCGGCCGAGTTTTGTTCGCAGAGGAAATATTTTTAAAGAGCGCATTTATGACAGTAATCCGGGCGTTTAAGTCGCCGGCCTTTGAATCGGATGGAATGGGAAGGAGACGAAAAAACTGGCCCCAGGGTCAAAGTTGGGGTGCCGAAGAAGACGGGGTCAAATATGAGGCGGCTGTAAAACGGGCGCGCTTTGTAAATCAAAAAGGCTCTCTTCAAAATCCCATCGGACGCGGAAAATTTATGTTTCGAAAGTCGTGGCATATAAAAGAAAATCCGGATTTGGACAGATGTGTGTATGCGTGTGCGTATATGGTGGTACAATAAAGATTCAACGAAACCGAATACGTGTCTTGAATGGCAATTTTAATTTAGCGACAATTGCCTAACTTTAACTAGGCTTTGTCGGGATTTTGGATAAATATAGAGTGGAGTTTTTTAATCTTTTTATTGTATAATTTAAAGGTTAACTTCTTTCAATTTATTACAATAAACAACAATTTTTCACTTTATATTACAGATATATTATGTATGAGCCATTCAAAAGCAAATAAAATGCAAAAATAGAAACCAATTATTAATTTTTGAATATGTTTTTTCGTGCTGCGGAAACTAGACTCACAGAGAGCTTGCATACACACATGAAGCCTGCGCCACTATATTTTTTAATTTTAAGAGGCGTGCTTTGTCACACAGAAATTAACCAGAGTAGAATTTAACATACATTGAATTTAACTACGAAAAGTTACATCGACATCGGTATCAGGATAGGCTCATTGAAGTTTTTATAGTAATCTCACAGTTTATGACTAAAATATGAATTGTTTTGCAGACCTTTAGATGCTCTTTAGTATAAATGCAATTACTCTTTCATAACGTTATTTATTCTCTTATCGTCATTATGGTTCTTCTTGTTGATGTAAGATTTTACATCATGAGTTTTTAGTAGCATGGTTATGATGATTGTGTAATATTTATTGGCTTGAGATTACCTGCTAAGTTTATTTTTTGTTACCAGCTTATTGCGTTTGCGTTAATTTTAATCTGGAGCACATTTATTTTTATTGCCATTTTATATAAAATTTAACGATTTTTTTTTTGGTCACATTTATCTAGGCATTCTTGTTTCTTAATGTTACAAATTATTTAAGGTTCTACATAAATCTATCTTGAGAAAATGTTTTTATTATTTTAGCACTAGGTTTGAAAATATTACTGAATCAGTGCTTTTTTTATGTTGCCATTTTTCTTCGTTCAAATGTTCTCAGTTCCTTTTTACTAATATTTGTAATTATGAAAAATCCAAGTCTCACTTGCATAAATAGCAAAGTATATTGTAATCAAGATGTATATATTATATATTAGAGTTTTTAAGCTGATCAATCGAAACCTGAAAAAATTGTGCAAGCAAATGACGAAGATAGCAGAATTTTACCTTTTACATGTGAATTAAATTATTGAAAAGTATACTATTATGATTACATTAGTATTCAAATTGTATTTATATTATGGGATCATTTATTTTTATTGCAGTAGAAACAGATATTTATTAACTATAAAATTTAAATTGTAAGATCGTTTCGTCTCATTCAGTTTCGTTTCTATCATTAAATACATTCATATTATAATAGAAACAGCTTAATCTTAATGTTTATATTTATTTTGTGGTTTCTTAGTGCTATTTATAGCGAGAACTACATATGTATGTTGATATTTTAAAGGTTATCGCTGGCTTTTTATGGTTAATGAATAAAACATAAAAAAACTAGATTTTTTTATTTATATATCGTAGATACCAAAAGGAAATTACTCCATTATTAAAAGATGTTAATATAAAATTATTTTAAATATTAATTTAGCAATCTTAAATTTAAATTAAATAGTTTTATTACTTAAAAAAATATGGGGTATATAAATAGGTTAATATTTAATATGTATTTACAATGCAACAAATATTGAAGGACGTGCTTTAAAGTAGATCATAGATTAAGTACATTATATTTTTTTTATAACAAATCTAGCCATTATGAATTAACAGGTTTTTATAATTATATATTATACAATTAAAAAAAAAAAACTGCCCGCTGCGGGTAAGAATAAGGGACGCGATCGCGACTTTTCAGGGTATTCTAAAACTCTTAACCGAAAGTCATTGAAAGTCATTGCCGAGTTATCGACGCCGACCCTTAGAAACTTCATTAAGTAGACAATACGGCGAGAATGCAATAAATTTAATTTCAACGCTCTAAGTATAAATGACTAGGATCCTAAAAACGGGTACGATCCGTACTCTATATTGTGAGAATATCTTAAGAATTTTCTTTGAATACAACAAGGAGCAATATTCGAAGACGCTATTATTTAATATTTTTTTTTGATTATTTTTTTTTTCATAAGATTTTTAACCGTGAGATTAAGAAAATCTAAGAAAACCAACTTTGTGCTAATCGATTGGAATTATAATTATATATTAACCATCAAATCATATCTTTCATATACGTTAGAAATTTAAAAACATCAGGGTATATTTGGGGTTAGAACCTAGTTATAAGAACATACATATATAGCTTTAATATCAATATAAAATAAAATAATTTTGACACATTATTTGAAAACAATTACACTTTTAAGTATTTTATGTTAATATAATAAAATAATAAGCAAAATAATAATTAGGCATGTATGATATTTATATATTTACATATATATATATATATATATATATATATATATATATATATATATATATATATATATATATATATATATATATATATATATATATATATATATATATATATATATATATATATATATATATATATATATATATATATATATATATATATATATAAACACATACAAATACATAAATTTCGTTATTGCATAAATTATTTTTACATTTTAAAATACAATATATATATTTTTTCATAATGCGAATAGATAAAGATCATGATGTAAATCTGTCACCAAAATATTATATCATAATATATTATAGAAGACAAATAACTTTTAGCATATATTTTATTTTATAATATATTGTCATTCTTAGATGATATCGTCTATCTGAATATATTAAATAAACATATATTCCAACACATTTTATTATCGTCTATACGACTTTTGTTATGAAACTTTCAACAATTTTTTTTGTTTTAAGCTTTTTTATAACATTATAGAGATGCAAATAATATTTATAAAACTATTTTATATTTAACACATTTTAATCAAGTTTGTGTCTGAAATCTTTATTTGTTATATATGTTATCTATTTTTCAGTGAAGTTATGTTTTCACTAGTATAAATATAATTACAGTAACTGTTTCAATAATATTACATTAAAAAATAATTCACTAGTAAATATTATACTGCTTTGTCTATGAAACTTAATTTGTCAGTAAAAGTATGTTTTTACTAGTAATATATGTTCATTAACTGTCACATGTATACTATTTAAAAATAATTTATATACCAAATTATTATCCAAATATGGGTGAATAAAATCGTTCATTTTTTTAACTTGCAAAATTGTTTCAAACGATTGATAAAAAATGTACAGAAATCTAAATATTACCTTAAGAACTTAATTTAATAAATATCATTCAGAAGTTTATAATTAAGAGCACCAACTCTATTCAAGATAACTAACCGATACACTCATCACGACTCCAATTGGCCACCTTACTATTAATAAATCCATCAAGTTTGATATCGCCAATGGCGAGTGCACTCGTCGTTACTCAAATCCAATCCAACTCGACTGCTTGCAATTCCCACTGTAACTAATGTACTTTATTGCCTTACATAGACGAAGATTCCTCGGCTTAGCAGGTGGTTATTGATGGTTTTGGTTTATTGGCGCGTTAATTACTGCGCGGAAGTGATATTTACGATTTTGAAGTACACACCTATTCCATTCACATGTCTAGTCTTCTGGTTCAAACACCTGGATCAATAATGGCCGCCGCGGCGACTGTTCTGTTCTTCGGGCGAAACCAGTTCTTCGAGATTTGCTCCGCTTGTACCATTCGGAAGATGTTTATCATGTGTACACATTCACGCAAATGTACGCGTGAGTGGTTACGTGCTGGTGCATTGATAACTGCCGTACAGGTGTGGTGAACTTTTAGTGGACTAGTAAAATAAAAATTAAACAAAACGCTTCTAAATTTTTTATGTAATAATATTATTTAAACTCTCTAATGTTAGATTTTTATTTTATTTTTACAGACCATTATGACAAATTGGGAAAATTCTCTGTTGTATATATTTTTAATATATACATGTAAATTATTACTATTTATAATATATAACTATTTTACCTTAATAAGAATGGCTATATTATTATGTTATTTTTAATTACATAGATTCAAATATATACTTATAATATATTATGTATTATATACATTAAAATTTGTAATAAAATAAATATTAATTGAAAGATAGAAATTATTACTTTTTTATGTTTAAAATCCAATAGAAAATTATAAAACTTCAGTATGTTAAGCAATTTAATTTTATTAAAATTTATATTAAAAAATTGTGAAATATAATATTAATATTATAATTAGATATAGAAATATATTAATAAATTTAGATATTTTGGCATCCTCGGGCACTAAATATCCTAGCTACGCATCTAAAACACATCACGGCAATCCCAGTTGCACTACTGAAATTACACCCGACAATAATACAACTTTCTGGCTATAACAAACACTCTGACTTTCAAAACCCGTTATTTCAATTCCATCGCCTGATTACGGCATTTATATTTCTCTCTATATATGTTTATGAAATTTATATATGCTTATGAAATAAACTGTTACCAGTTTTTTCAGCATATATTTAGCTGCAAAGTTATATCCCTTGAGCTTTAAAACACGAATCTGTTTTATAAGATTTTATATTTAATTTAAAATTTTGTGACTTCATTATAAAATCCTTATCGAATTATTTATATTTTATTTTATTATATATTATTATGTCACAAATGTTATGATTTAGAATTTAAGTATATATCTACCCAAAATCAATTTTATAGTAAACAAAATAATTTTCGCATGATTGCGAGCGATTATCTATCTAAAGTTTCTGGTATTTGCTAATAGGATTGTTGGATTGTCTCATAAACGTGTATTTATAGACGAGTTTTCATGCTTTCGATGCACGAAGCTCGAAAAATGTACATAAAAATAAATTGAATATCTTCCTTCAACTTTCGCAGTATATTATGTCAAAATAAAAAATAACATAAAAAATAAGTATACTTTTTGTATCAATAAAAAATGTTTTCCCTTTTAATATTACACACGACAGCTTCGATCTATGACGGAATGATAACATATTCATGTTTTCTTTAGACTTTTAAAAACAAATAAAAAAAATCTATGTATTATAAAATTAACCAGCGATTTTTTATTAATTACTTTAATTGAGGTTTTCCTAGCATTTTTTAATCTGAAAATAAATTTTAGATAGGAAATAACACAACCACAACCAAGTGCTGTAAAGGCATTTATCACTCGTTCTTGGTTGCACTGCAGCAATACAATTGATTTTTCTTAATTACAACATAATAAATAACGTAGAGCGACTAAAAGATTAATAACTGACCGTTTGTTTCGATTTTCCCGCAAAAGTACGTCGGCGTCTTGTGAAAAACGCGTCGGCGTGTTATTTGTAAATAAACCTACGTTGTTTTAACGTTGTCTGAATTAATTTATTATAAATAAAGTGAAATGTCTTAATTTGAATGTATTGCCCAAATTGATCGATGATTAACCGCTGTAAAACAGAAACGTGATCGATGTTCGGGGTCACACTTTCGGCGCTCTGCGGGTCATTTTTTCTATTCGTTTCGAAATAATAACGATGCTTGTGACCTGTCAGATAATGTGAAAATGATTCAATTATCGCTGACATTCTGTTTCAAACCTTTGTAAGCTAATATGTCCCAATAACTCAAGCTTTTCAACAATTAAATGTAGCGACCAACCACGAGATTAGATTAAAATTATTTATATTAGCGTAACTGAAAAAAATATTTAATCAAATTATTTTTATTTATGTGCAGAGCATACCAGATTTACGCCAATGTACTTTTAACAGAAAAAATACAAGCATACAATTAATGGCTAGATTTAAATGCATCCATCAACTGCAAGTAATGCGAATAAGTCGGAGCGTGTTTGTTGGAATGTTGAGTTGTATTATTGTCGGCTGTGATTTTGGTATAACAGCTGGGATCTGTTTCTCGTCTCTCACTTTGACTAAGTGTCACATTTTTTGTAGTGCTGATTTGAGACAGATCGCAGATGAGGATAATACGAGCCAATGGCATCGCTCCTTGGATACGATCCAGATGGCTGCTTCGGCGATCGGTAACCAAGGATTCGAAGAACAATAGTAATATACGCGGTTAGCATGTATTGTGTAGCATCTGTCCTTTCACACAAAGAGTAGTTTTTATCGACATTACTTATGGTGATTTTTATTAATAACGCAATTATTTAGTCATGAGATTTTTCTTCTATTTCAATGAAGTTTACATTAAAAATGTATATTATGTATATCTTATTTTTTACATAATATAATGCTTGAACATCTATCAAACAGCTTTATTTCAAATATCGCTGCAATAATTATTATTTTTTTATATAACGAGAGTTACTAAGATAAAATTCCGTATAAAACGAAAGTTTTATCTTAAATGATGTTGAGTAACATAATAGTTAATAGTTGTACACATTTTTTTTTATCAAGAAACGATTCAAACCGTTAATTGCATAGAAGTTGTAAAATGCTTACAAAATACTTTATATATAGCAATAATTGTAGTCGAACAATAAAACTATTATATACGTATCTGTGCGTGCTCGTTGTATAAAAAATAAATTGCCACGATTTTCTTCACATTTGGCCGCCGATTTTTTGCTCTCCCGAACACCAAGGCCCTTCAAAGGCCCCTTAATATGTAAGTAATCGAATCAAATTCGAATAATTGACATTGCGGCATTAAATAATTCCTAGAGGCGTTTCGTTGCGCAATCGGTGGAATCTTCGTCGTTAAATAATAGTAATAACAACGAGAGCGCGTTTAACCCATTTAAAACTGTTGGTTAGTAAGTATGTGAGGTGCTGCGAAATAAAAAAAAAGAATAAGAAAAAACTGGTTCGCTCTTTACGGTCATAAACCAGAAACGAGAGCCGATCTCATTAGTACGTGTCCCGAACGTAATTGGGGCCGACTCATCAAGCGATAAAGTGAAATCGGTTCGGCTTTTACATAAGCCGTGAAAGAAGGACCCCTTGCTGCTAGCTGTAGAGGTCCAGATATTTAAATAGTTGGGCTTTTGACAAATATGGATGTTAGTGGACAAGAAATTCGCTTCAGCGTGTGACAGGAATATTTTCAGTAGAAGTTTTTTAAATATATTTTTGAGAGCTAAGGAGCACGATTAAATCAAGATTATTCGTGTTTATAATAATTTCGATATCAGCCATTCAAAAAGTCCACAGTTACACAATATTAACTCTGAAATAATAGTACGTTTTGTAATTTCAGCAATTAAAAAGTGGTGCTTAATCGTTATTTTGTTTATTGGCTATTAGGGTCTGTTATGAAAAAGATAAAAAAATGAATTATAAATTTTGCAAAAAAAGGCATATAGTCGAGGGATATGTAAATCACCGGCGGATCTAGTTTCATAATTATTTAGTAGTGTTCTGTCTTTAAATTAAGTATTTAAAATAAATTTTCATTTCAGAATTCTTTTCGTTACCATTATTAGTCCATATGTTGGTAAAACAGTTATTGGAAAAAAATGTTTAAATAAAATTGTCTTTCGCGTGACTATCGAGTGGCAAATTTACTAAATTTTTTATAGCAATATTTTGAATAACTAATATTTTCGATAGTTTTTGAATCGTTCATCTCTTTGTTCTGCGTCGTTTAAAGACATATTGAAGCTCGATTTAACTCTTGAATATACTGTTGTTGCCACACCAATCAGAACTCGTCCACTGACATCATCCTTCCGCCAGCTTTTCTATAGGGGTACCCATTAGTAATGTCGTATTTTTTAATGAAACTCAAATTTATTTTTTAAATTATTTATTTAATATATTTATACAAAATTATTTCCATGATTTGCGATGACTTTGCTCCATCTATTTTGTGAATCAAAAATTCCTTTCTTATAAAATTCTGTAGGTTTAGAGTCGAAAAAGGACGAAAGGGTCAATTTTATCTCATCTTGTGTTTTGAATTTTTTTTCTTTTAAGAAATGTTCCAATGAGCGAAAAAGATAGTAGTTAGTTGGTGCCATATCTGGAGAATAGGCCGGAAGCAATAAAGCCCTCAAATTCAATTCGTGCATTTTTTTTTTGGTCAAACCAGCTGAGCGTTGTCATGCAGGAGGATTAGCTTTTCGTTTATATTCACTAAAGCTGGTACTTTTTTACGCAACTTAGCGCTTAAGCGTTTTAATTGGTCACAGTACTCTTGTGATGTTAAAATATTGCCTTGTTTTAATAATTCATAATAAATTATTACTTTTGCATCCCACCATACACAAAATACCACTTTTTTTTGGTGTAATCCAAGTTTTGGGATCGGGGCTGCTTTTTCTCCTTGATTTAACCATTGTTTCTTTTTGTAGCGTTTGAATAGAGTACCCATTTCTCGTCTCCCGTGATAAAATTATGCAAAAACGCGCTCGACTATTTTTTCTTAAACAATAGTTCGCAGATAGCGCGTCTCGAGTGCCTGTTACGGCGGTCAACGCATGTAGGACTCAGATTCCTTTTTTTCAAATCTTCTCCATATTTTCAAGCACCTTTGAGTTGTCGACAATGAAGTACAGACTTGACTCGATAATTCCTTGATGGTGAGACTAGGATTTTTCTCTATGTCTTCTCTTAGGGCTGCTTCATCCCCTTCACGGGGTTGTTCACTTTTCAGCTCAGTTTTTAAATCAAAATTTCCAGATTTAAATTTATTGAACCATTTTTCCATTCCTGGATAGTTAATGCGCCTTAATAAACCTCGCAAATGTTTCTTGTTGCCTCCAATGCGTTTTTTTTGCATAAAACTGAAAAAGCATGCAACTTCGCAAATATTCTTCAGATGGACACGTCTCTATCATTATTAAAAGGGACACGTAAAAATTTTTTTTTTCTCCGCAAAATGAAGATAATGACCTTTCACAACACACTAAATATTCGGATACGTCTTTCTTAGTCAAATGACTGAATGCAACTAACCTAAAACCATGCTTTCTGAAAATGCGTCATTACTTATTACCTATACCACTGTTTGGAGAAAACATGTCGCAACATATGCAAATAAAATCTGTAATAAGTCTTACTAGCTACAAAGTAGGGTTACAAAACCTCAAAAAAGTAATGGAAAATTACGAAATCGACAATAATTGATTGTTCTTTCTCGCAATAGTTTCATTAAGTTGAAATTAGTCAATAGTTTTTGCATCAGCATCAGGGAAAAATTAAAGTCAGTGAGCGGTATATGTTATCCAAATTGTGGTTCATTTAGTAAGAACTGGATCAGCTGACTAAAGTCAGTCGACGAACAGATTAATTTCTCGTCAACCGATTAGTAGTGCATATTGATATTTGTCTAAGTTCAATAGCAAAAGTGTAGCTCTCGGTCTTATAATTGAAGAATAAATAATGTTCACAGTTTGTAAGCCCTAAATTGAGGAAATATCCCATTTTTTTTGTGCGGGTAATCTTCGAAATTTCTTTATTAAATTTAGCTCAGACTACAGGTGTAAGCCCATATATTTTTTTATTTTATTTTACTGCCTTTTTTACTTAGATGCGGTTATGGCAGAGTTTGTCTACTTTTTGTGAAAATAATTGCATCTGTTTTGATTTGGATGATATTAATTTTCCAATGGAAATAACTCA
Organism: Plectrocnemia conspersa; assembly: GCF_051122295.1. Taxonomy (NCBI): domain Eukaryota; kingdom Metazoa; phylum Arthropoda; class Insecta; order Trichoptera; family Polycentropodidae; genus Plectrocnemia; species Plectrocnemia conspersa. The sequence continues at coordinate 4,009,233 of NW_028277176.1, read as the reverse complement.
AAGAAGCGATATTGCCCTAAATTTATAATCCAATAATCAATATCTTAGCAATAGTAAATTTTTTTAAATATTAAATAGAATTTATACATTTCATTGTCTTAAAAGTTTATTGAAGTTCATCGAGCACGTGCTATTTTGATACCTACACCCATCTTGGAAATCCTGCTTGTATAGCATTTTGACTGTTAACCATTTAAGCGCAAAACCACCTGCCTCGTTACGGATCCGACAACCTCGTTGTTTCGCAACTAGAGCCCGGACAAAATTTATACACCAGAGAGTGTGTTTTGATATCGGGCAGCAGCTAGAAGTTAGAAGGAGGTCCTGGCAGGTACTCCTCCACCTCTCGTAGGACTTTAGCGTGGGTGGACCTGAGCAAAGGAGGAGGGTCGTTGGCGAACGAGTGCACCTTCTAATTATTATTCCACAAATGCAATTTGCAAATAATGCGCTTTAATTGCGGCCATTGTTCCGCGGTTGTCTGCCACACGTGACAATAACGCCCGTGTGATTTATGGGTAAAGCTGGGCGACAAATGATATAGACAGGTTTTTGAGGTTGAGATTAAAAGTAAAATAAAAAACACTACATAATTACTCATTTCAAGAGAAATTCTCTTTGAGCATAAAATTAAAATAGATATTGAAATTAGAAAATTGCAAAAAATAAACTCATATTACATATAAGGACTTTCAATTAAAGGTGTACTTATTTTAAATTTGTATAAAGTTTTATGTATTGTCAATAAATTTAACAATAGTTATACGGATAATAATAATAATAATTTCGATCTAATATGATTCAAACTGAATATCTAAATACTATTTTTTTACGAAGCTATTTTTTTTTGTATTTTTAGTGTGTTGACAAACATTATTTATATAAAAATTAAATTAATACATTTTAATTCATTGTAATACCACAATATAAGTGACTTGCGTAGAAATAGGAATAATTTTGCCATAGTCTATAACGGTGAATCCAACCGTTTTACATAGTCAAGAACATTTTTTTAACCCTTTCAACGCGAAGTCATTTCAGAGCACTTCCAGTTTTTTTTAAACTGTTTTAAACTGCAAATAAATGTGATAAATGTATATTATGTTGGTTGGTATTATATGTTTCGCACAAGAAATAATGTTTCAAAACTTGATAATAAACTATAATATTTTTATGATTTATTTTCAGATTTTATAGTTAGTTAGTAACTTAAAAATAAAATTTTAAATATTGATCTATATATTTAACAAGCTTATAAAATTCAGCAAATTAAACTTAAAAAGCTTGACAAGAATTTATATGCAGTATTAATAAAATTAATCAGGAAACACAAATTATTTACAGTTTATTAATTATAAATAAATCTAAGATGTTCTTTTATTGAATATAATTTTTGATAGTAGTGAAGAATTAGAACAAATTTATAATCGTTTTAATAATTTACGAACAATAAAATAAAATTGAAACTTATGAAATATTATAGGTGATTATCTATCCAGATATTTCGTTTAGAAGCCAGAAAAAGATTTTTAATGTTTATTTAATTTTTCAAAGATGGATTGCAAAAACATAGGAGCGTGTTCCGAGGCAAAAATATAGTTCAACAGGTATAGACGAGAAGTATGTGAATCATATTAAGATGAACTTATTTTGTTTGTCAGACAGAAAAATATCCATATGTCTTTAGATACTGATATCATAGAAATGATATTTGTATCGTTTCTAATAATAATAATAAATATTTCATAGCGTCGATATAAAACCAATTTGTCACATGAAATGTGAATTGCGATTACATCATCGAAATTATTCGAATATCGCATCAACAACTTCATCTTTATAATATCTTACGATGTGAAAATTAAAACTCCCAATCGTAAAGCGGCAATCTCAATAGTTCTACGACGTAAATATAATAGTTTTATTGTTATGAAGGTATATTAAATATGATTTATTTATTTGTTGAGCAATTAATAGCCCGTAAACTTTAATAGGATCACGATAAAAAACCCATCATAAAATTTACATTGTTAATTAATCAATTTTTCGATATAAATCTTCGGTTATCGTTGATATAACATGCTTCTATGCTTTTTATGATGCGATGAACAATCTGATGCAATTTTTAATAAATTTTAAGCATGATGTTTCAATTATTTAATAATGTAATTTGGAGTTTAATGTTAACAGTAAGACAATTACTCATTGTTTTATTATCGTAAAAATATATATAATCGATGTTAAATATAATAAATCATGAAATTCACAGTTAAGTAATAAATTGCAAAAAATACCCTAATGCTACTTCACAACGTATTATAATACAAATATGGTTTTTATGCGAAATTCAAATTAAAGCATAATTTACGACATATTTTTAACCTTTTCGCGCAGTGTCGCCTTACCGAAATGAGTTATGCGAGGACGCGTTATGCAAGAGACGTTTTTTATGGTTATTTTTGATAAATATTTTAGAAAAGCGATAAACTTTCAAATTTTCGTTTTATGGCCGTGTTGAACATCGAAGATCAAAGCCTATCGACGGAATCCGTAATGAGCCGAGTCGCCTGTGTGTCTGGCGAAGGCAAAAATAATATTACATACACATGCGACGTACCTCGTAACGTGTTTGGAATACGCGGAAATTGAAGGAAAAAAGTGTTACTTTTTGATTTGACAAGTTGTGTCAAAACAGGTTTAAGGCGAAAATTCACGTGTAAATGGTTTAATTATGCGCAAGTGTAGAATCGACTCGGTTTACTTGCCGGGGCATAAAAGTTGCCAGACTAATATAATTTTGGAATAAATTTCACAGAATAATAATAAAATATAATACTTTTAAAACTTAACAATTTGGCAGCTAATATCTTATATAGTGAAATAATTTTATTTTTATTTTTTTAATGTAATAGTAAAATATAATATAATGCTCAAAAAGAGCTTAAGTGGTATAAACATTATTCTTGTTTAATTTGAACTGATGTGTTATAAAAAACATCATATAAATCAATCAGTTAAATATTTTTATATTAAAAATAAATATAAATTGTTATATAAATTATATTCAAAACATTGTGGGTTTATGTACTGCAGAAAAAAATATAGTATTGTCATGTAAATGATTTCCATTTGGGCACTGACATTAATTAGACATGAGCAATATAAGTGATTATATTTTTTTTTAATTAACGAATACATATTATATTATAGTTTTCTTAATAAAATAAAATTTGGTTTTATCCGAATTTTAAAGTCAAATCTAACAAGGTAATAAATTATTTTATAATAAAATTTATCAAGCCAAAAAAACAGCATAGTAAAATACTATTGCAAGAATTAAACTCTAAATATATCATTTTTCATAGAGATTAAAACTATGTCGGATCAATATGGAAAAAGAAATAAGAGAAACAAAAAATTAAAACTCAACACGAAATATGTTATTTTACTACTCAATTTCCAGACTTTGAAAGAACGTTCATTTAACCGACAAAAAATCAACTCGACACTCCAGCGAAGACTACTTGGCTGCAAATACCTGCTATTCTAACTTTGCTATTAGATTTTATATTCCTGGTTCGAGACTGCTTTGGCGAATCGCAGCTCAAGATGTTGGCAGGGTAATTTCATTGCTTATTGGACATACCCAGATTTGCCGAAAGTGAGGGGGGGGGGAAAGGGAAAAATTGCCGCATACTGATCCATAGTTTGTCTGCATTTCATATTGCACTATGTTTTAAAAATATGAAAGCTATTCTTACCGATACTTCTATGGACTTCTAATATAACATGGCTGATCAAAGTATATTCAAACCGAATTTTGGTCAATAGGAGAGCGCAAAAACAATTATCACTTTTCAGAAGGCAAAAATTCACGTCAAAAGCAATAAAATCGTGTCGGTGCCGTCGCAGTGGGAACGCTCGGTAACGAGCGTTCCCACTGCGACGGCACCGACACGATTTTATTGCTTTTGACGTGGATTTTTGACTTCTGAGAAGTGATAATTGTTTTTTGCGCTCTCCTATTGGTCAAAATTCGGTTTATATGTTCCACATTAAATTTGTAATATTATTATAAAAAGTCGTAGTATGAGTGCTTGATAATCGATTGTTCCCACTGCGACGCAACGGCACAATTTTATTGCTTTTGACATGGATTTTTTACTTTTGAGAAGTATTTTTTTTTTGCGCTCTCCTATTGGTCAAAATTAGGTTTATATGTTCCACATTAAATTTGTAATAAAATTATAAAAAGTCGTAGTATGAGTGCTTGATAACTGATCGTTTCCACTGCGACGGCAACGGCACAATTTTATTGCTTTTGACGTGGATTTTTTACTTTTGAGAAGTAATATTTTTTTGCGCTCTCCTATTGGTCAAAATTCGATTTATATGTTCCACATTAAATTTGTAATATTATTATAAAAAGTCGTAATATGAGTGCTTGATAACCGATCGTTCCCACTGCGACGGCGATAGCACAATTTTATTGCTTTTGACGTGGATTTTTTACTTTCGAGAAGTAATAATTGTTTTTTGCGCTCTCCTATTGGTCACATTCGGTTTATATTTGCTTTATTTGATTCTCACTCGTAATATTGTTATAAAAAGCCTTAAACGCTTGATAATCAAGCGTTTATTGCTTTTGATCTGGACTAGAAATGGCAACACTGAGCAGCAAAGGAAACATGACTAATTTTCATGTATATATTTTTAATGCCTAATTAAAATATTTCACACAAAATGGAACTTTTCAAAAGTAAAGCCTTTTCTAAGTTCATATTTATTTTCATTGGTCTGAAATAGTCGTTAGAATGATCTCTTAATTCATTTTGCAGGTAGTTGAAACCTTCATAATTGTAATTGTATATTTGTATTATAGTGGTTGTTTACCGTTGTCCCCACAAACACTTCAATTCACGCATTCGACATCGCCACCCGATACGCACACCTATGTTATTTATCTCACTGCTACCTTACTGGTAGATAAAGTCGCATGAAGGGGTCCTAAAATCCGAAAGTACGATGATTTTTTATTGAAGACTAAATATGTATTATTTTAAAATAAATAAAACGATAAGCCTTTGAGGAGTATCGCCGTACATGTACGGTGGTCGATCTTTCATTGTTTTGAGATATATATTTACATATGTATATAACTGAAGAAATTAAAAGTATTTAATTATATATTATTTTTTTAAATTGAAATTTTTTCAAATGACTTCTATACAAAATAATACCAATAAATTAACATAATGAAAAATATTTTATAAAAAATATTTAAAGCCTCTGTATTGATATAAAAAAATCAATTATAACATATTAATACAAAAAAATAGTAAAATAAATCAAAGTAATACAACTAATAGAATAACTGATTTTTTATTATTATTTACTATAAATGCAATATTAAATAATAACAAATAACAACAGAAATAATTAAAAAAATAAACATAAAATTAACTCTAATTGTATCTGTATACTAACAAATTAACTTACTACTCAAAGGGCTAAGTTTTCCATGTATTATATTTCAGTAATATATTAATATTATTTGAATACGAAGTGATTCTTAGTGAATCTGGCATTATATTCACATAAAACATGGTCTTTATATAAACAAAAACATTAAAATGTATAAAATAGTGTTTTAATGCAAGAACAGTATTTTAGTAATAAACTTATCAGTCTTTAAACTTTTCCGTATGACCTTTAATATAGGTTCGTTTTACCCAACGGATTGTATTTTATCGCTTGAACTTTTTATTTACCGACTTTATAGTGTTATGCCAGCTTAAAGGTTTACGTTTATGACTATGTACCGTTCTTCGCGAGATGCAGGCGATTGGTTAAGTGGGAAAAGTAATGGGTTAATATTGATTGCAAAGTAGTTTTTATTCAACGAAGTGCGTGAACCTTTGAAGTTTAATATTATATATATTAAATATACTGCCTGTGTCTTAAGACATTAATTAGTACTATAAATATACGCGCCGCAACAATTAACAATGGCAAGATAAATAAATTGCTTATTAATTTAAAACTTGCTATGTAACTGTGATAATGTAAATATATATAGTATTTATATTCATAAAAATTAATCATGATAGAAATTTCTTTTCACATCACATATGCATTTTTATTGGGTACGAGAGAAACTCTAACATTATGGATGGGTCTCATACTGAGATTTACAGCAATCGTTATATCCATGGTATCTATATTAGATATGCATGTACCTAATAATAATCAGTATAGTTGCACAACGGCCCTAGACAGTGTCAGTTTCCATTTGCATACCTGATACACCTATCCTCGATTATTTACTCAATGGGTATTCATATTATGGATCATACTTGGCGATCAGATTATAATCATGTATGTAAATCAGTCGAACCCTGGTCGCTGCGCCTCTACAAATTTGTGTGAACGCGCCCCAAGTTTAGCTCTTGGCTCTCGCAAAGTGCATGGCAATTAAACGCGTATTGTCCACGATTTATAGACTATAGACTGGGTGTGTGTGTATGTGGGAGGGGGGGGGGGTCTATGTTTTTTATAGATTTATGTAAATAAAATGGTGACTGAAATGTCATTTGATTATATTGTGGTAATTTGCTGATCGATAATGTCGCTATAATAAATTATGTAGTAAAAGCCAAGTTAATCAAAAACGAAAATATAATAAAAATAAACTATCTTGTAAATATGTTAATATCAGATCGGGTATAATAAAGTAAATTTTGGAGCAATAATTCGTAATTATCAACTGACATTTATGTATCTAAATATTTAGAAACAGTGACGACAACGACGCACTGTGGGGTATTTGCCCGATCTGGGCGGCCAAAATTATTTCTCCACTTAAGTTGATTCCATAAGTGCTCTTAGTCAAATATATAATATTATAAGTGTTAAAAAATACATTATAGAAAAAAAACTTTTTTTTAAAAAAAAAACTTTAAAAAAAAAACTTTTTTTTTTATTTTTAATAATAAAGTAATATACTAAATAAGGTTCAAGTAGTTAAAAACATATCTTCGTGTAATATTAAAGTACATAACCCACATTTCCGCACCTTTTATTTTATTTTGTCTTGCGATCACTGATTCGCATATATTCCGCATATCCATTAAATTATTCTGGGACAAATTATGCGGTATTCAAACGTTGCACTTTGACACCATTTACAGTTTATGGAGATGTCTTATAATACTTGATTTGACATTCAATTTTTATCTATTGAGGTCAGTCGTGGGTCTGCATCCAGCATCCATCATAGCCTTGAATGTTCGTTAATAACTTCGTCTAGCGTGTAGCTTATCGTCCAAGGATAAGTTTTCAGAGCAATACTTAAACCAAAACGACAAGATTTTACCACATCACCGTAAATTAAACATATATTTTTAGTCGCAGTAGTTGCATTACTTCCTTTGGTCGTAAATTAATTTTATTCTCGACCATTCACAATTTTAATTTTGAGGTTCTTTAATACAAAACCTAAAGGAGGCAAAGTCCTTTATGTTCTTAAAAATTAAAAACCAGTTTCAAAAGATGATACATGTAGGGTTCTCAATCGAATATTCCAATATTCATAATATCCGCCGGATTTTCAATTAGATTCTAACCCTATGGGGCGTGACTCTGCAGACAGTAAAACGCAGATAGAAACTAATTTATTAGATTATATTACATATTGCGACAGACTATGATAGGCGAGATGTTTTCTCCGAACAGTGGCGGAGAAGCTGGCGGAGGGATATTGTCTGTGAAAGAGTTTTGGTTGGTGTGGCAGCGACGGTATTGTGGTAATTGATCCCTTTATGTTGCGGTGCTCGTATGGTAAAGTTGATCCCTCTATGGTGCAAGCGTCCATGACAGTATGTTGTCCGATCATCCAAATTTTTTTTTATTAATAGCATTTTTTTATAAATAAAAATTCGAGTGCCGCTGCCGGGGCTCGAACCCGCTACCTCAGAACTACAAGTCTGAGACGTTACGGACTGATATTCTGTCCGTACGAAAAATCACGTGCTTCCTGCATTTCTGCGAAGCACTCAAAGCGTGGCTGATTTTTTTTTTTTGAAAAGCTTCAAACACTCTTGTCAAATAAAAAAATGCTAGCCCCGTGTTTAATTTTTTGACTTACTGAGAAAAAAAACGCACCCAAAAAAAACCTTTATTAAAATTAATTATTTAGCTTAGAGAAAATATCTTAAATTTTTGATAATGAACTGCAAAATTTTAATAAAATCGGGACTAACAATTGACAACCATTATTGCAAGGTATTAAAATATAATATATTTGAGACAAAGAGATAAAACATTCTTACATATCTAATCGACCCTTCCAATAATCAAGCGAGATCAATAGAGCGACAAAAAACTAACATATTCCTGGATTTAATTAAATAAACTAGTCTGAAACGGATAATCTCACGCAAAAAAAATGACACCCCATTCTTAATACGTCACTAATTATATTATTATAAAATCTGGGATAATAAAATATTTGCTCTTACAAGAGTGATGAAAGCGTGAGAAAGCTCAAAATTCGGAATATGAATATCGCACTTGCTTAGGAACCATGACCATGGGTAAAAGAATAATATTGCGCAATATTATTGATGAAAGTCTGCTATAAAATAGGTTGGATTTTCCTATACAAGATGGGTTCATTCTGGGGTTCTTGAACCGGAAGGAGTGCTCTACACTCTACTACTGGATTCCGACGTATATAAAAAGCCACATCTAGCCGGTTGGTGAGTGAACTCTCGTCGACCGACCTCAATCATCTGATCCTGCCTCAATTAAAACATTTGCATTCTATACAGATAAACTCAAGTCTACAAGGTTAGCATATTCATATATATTTTTTATTTAAAAAAATTAGGTTCTTGATAATTGAAATCATTTATTTGAATATAAAAATATTTAAGTTAGCTCGTCATATAATTTATATTTCGAATGTAACCTTGATTATTAAATTTTACGACCACTGATCTATATTCATATTTCACATTAGTGAGACAACGACACGAGTATTTGAATATTAAAACTTATTGGGTACAAGAATATATTTTTTCTTCGATAATAAAATATGTATTGAAAATTATGCTTCCCGGATGTTTGGAAAAATTAATAAATTATACGATTATTTAAATTCAAGACCTGGTTTTTATGATTTCATGCTACATACTTTACAATATGCAATATAATACTACCTACCATCTATATGACCTCACCCATGCGTAAACGTTGCTCCATAACAATTCATCCTGTGCATTTTTCACACGAACTATCTTGTGTTGCCTCGATTGTGCTGAATCACCTGTGTTACCGAGTGTATGTGACTCGTGATATTCAAATGAGAGCCTGTAGAACAGCCGATACGAATCTTAACATCTCGCGCACCTGACCCTCGTTAAACCTATCACTCTAACCAGACTCAAATCACGCGACCACTCGACAAGTTCCGTCATGGCTTAGCTATGTTTTTCGATATTAGTCTTCAACATATTTGACGTCAATCAACAAATATGCGTTATATAATATAATAGCAACTCTTATCTCACGTTCGTAATCTATTTTTATAATTTTAGGATGCTAGAAAAATAAATGCAGTTTATGACCGTTTAATTAATATATATTTTTCAGAGTTAATAATTACATTTATCAATTTAAATAAGTTGTTAAAATGTAAGTCCAACTCATTTTTTTGGTTGACAATAATTCGATACAAATCATGTTTTATATCAGATGTCAAAAACACACATGTTTATAATGTGTCATAAAGAAATACGTGAATGATGGTAGCAAAAAAATGATCCATAATTTATTATCAGACGCATTTTAACTAGACGCAAAACTTAACCCGTTAACATACAGCCAATAAATCTCACTTGAACCATATCCTATCCACACACTCACACGAGATTATTTATGTATGTAGCTTTATCGCTTAAATCATCGGTTCATTATTGGCCTTTTCTTGTATAAACAGTGCGGAAGGTGGTCTTTTTTGTGCTGCCCACCGAAAGCGGTCCTTCGACTTCGCATTCGGAATTAGCAATTCAGACCGGCGGACACTATATCATAATAATTTATTTCATCTGCGGAGGCTGCGGGGACCATCTGGGTTGACTGCGAGATAAACCGGCGACGACCAGTCTGCCGAAATGAGAGCATTAGCATACGCTACGCACATCGTCTCAAATCGCATGACTTGATAAATTATTGTCATTCCTGGATTAGCAACGTTTCTGAGGACCTTCTTGGTTAAAATATAACCGATCAATATATGTATGTTACTTACAAATTACTTTTTTATATTTTTATAGTATGACACAAAAGTTTGAGGAAGCACTAATTGACATTGAATACGTGATCTATGAATATATAAGCATTTAATTTAAATCTTATATATAATTGTTTTTAACCTAAACAAAGGAAATATATTTAATTATAATAATATAATAATACAAATTGAGTTTGCTTCTGTAATAAATTCTGTTGTTTCGACCAATGAAAAATAAGCATTCAAATATAAAACAAGATGGCCGACAATAACGTGACAACAGTTTTAAATAATTTTGCTACGCGACATTATTTTGTTATGTGCGTTGTTCGATTTGTCTGAATATAAATATTCTGATTGCAAATTAACTAAGTGTGTTATAACTAAGAAAATAATACATACATAATGTGTGTGAGGATTATATTGATTGAATGTTATACTCAAAAACAATCTTCTTGTTGAGATCTTCAAATTTTGAATACCGTCGATGGGCCCCGAGACCGAAAAGTGAGTTTTTTCTTTTACAATACATAAACATTATCAAAATGCATATATAGGTTAGATTTCACTGAATATAATTACTTGAATTACAAATAGACCAGTTACATTTTAAACGTGCACATGTAATATATACTTAGTACTTATGAAGATTGAGGTTAATGTCGCTCAAACCATATAAATGCTAATAAAACGTATTTTTTATCTATTGATATTATATACGATCGCGTGACAATGATTGTGATGCAGTCGATTATTTAGCAGGGGTATTTTGGTTGCATTTTTGCGTAGTCATCTTATTGCTCGCTCATGGCTTCTAAAAATAATTATAAACCATAAAAACTATGTATAATAATTAATATTTATACCGAGAATTGACAATGATATGACATAATAATTTGGCGAGGATGCAAATATTTGAACTTTTAAATTAATTTTATATTTGTCCTAAATGGTCTCTCGAATTTTTAGATTTTTAAGTTTTTTGTGCCATATAGTGATAATATTAAGTGTAGTGAGTTGTTGTATACACTAAAGTATACAAATAAAAGAAATTAAAACCATTATTGAAGCAAAAAATTCACCTAGATCGTTCCATTCTGAGCGACGACTCGAGAACAGCTTATTCTTGGATGTTATCTAATAAATGACATTTTACAATGATTATAAATATGTGATTGCATACCTGGAATAATCGATAGTGAATTATTTTTAATTTCGATTTGGCAAAATATGTATCTACGTCATGGTATTTTTATCAAGTTTTCATCTGCAATCATTTCTCTTGCGCACAGCCAAATTTAGGATATTCAGCTACAGCAAACTTATGTAGTATGTTCTTTATAAAAAATAATACTTGCTGACAGTGATTTTTTGAATATATGTATATACCAATTCTACATTGTCGTCATATAAATCATCAAATTGTACTATCATTGCTTCTGAAAAATAATTAAAAACAATAAGAACTGTATCAAGAGTTAAGCATTAAACATATTATTACTACTAATATAATACATAAATTAAATTTAAACGACAACTGAATAGATAATTATTTACGTAGATTGCCATCTCTTCTTCAACTCATAAGTTATAAGCCATATTTTACTTGTTTGCCATACGTAAATATTATTGGATCTTTTATTGCTTCTGAAAATTAACTGTAAACGTTATTATATAGTGGATAAAACGTAACTTTTTGCTTACACTAATATTAAGTTTTTCATTATTACTAACATTGTAATATGTTTAATTAACTTTGGTATGTATATTATTAATTATCAAATCACTGCTATTTGTCTTTTAATATTTGATCCTAGAACGTCAATAGTAATTTTGTTAGAATAACCGTGATATATTATTCATATAATCAAACACTTATTGGCACACTCATAATTCAAAGTTTTATTTATATTGTCTATAATTCCAAGTGCTACATTATTTTGAATCATCTTCAATTAACACTTTGTGAGAAAAATTATGTTATTATAACATATTTCACTGTTTTTTTAATTGCACTAAACTGCGCGTCGTGTGCTTGACAGATCACAAAAGAGTTGTCATATGTAAGCAAATTAGACATTTAAGGGAAATCTCAATTTTGGCGCGCTTGAAAATGAGCTACGCAATTAATTTTATCGATTCAAATTGTGAAACAATTATTATTAATATTTTTTGTTTTAAACCTAATCTTAAATGATATTCAGTATTTAATTTTATCATTAAATATCTAAGTTTCACATCTAACTTTGATTAATATAAAATGCTTTTCAGTGGAAATATTTAGCTTTAAGTAGTTTTTTATGCATAGAATCATTTCGACTACCATTGAAAATCCTGAATATTTGTCTATGTAGTGCGCAAATTTACGCATTATCGCGGTAACAGTCAAAAACGTACTAAGATCAACCGCATATCTTTCGGACGCGCAAGTGCGATCTCTTCCAATTAATATTGTAAATCTCACAGCTACATAATTGTTTTAATGTCTAATTTCAACCGTTAAATTAAAAAACAGATTTAAAAAAATCAAAAATACTATTTAAAATAAGCGTATTAAAATAAAAATATATAATTTTACAACAGTCTATGTGAGTAGCAAAAATAAATAATTATATACATATATATATATTTAAAATATTGCTTTAAAAGTTGATTTGTTGCGTCTTTGTAGACTTGCTTTAAAAAATATATACCGAGATAAAAATATTTCCTGCTTAGCAAAATAAATATATTGAAGGCGGACTGTAATCATATTCTCGTGGGGCAATATTCAAAATAAACATGTAAAAAAAATGAGATAAAAATGACATTTTACGAAAATTGTGACTGTTATTCGCGTGTGCGATTCGAGAAAGTTTCGTTCGAAACATTTTTATGCAATAATTTGGAAATAACATAATTGTATTAAAGATTCGATAAAAAAGCTTTTTTACGATTTAGTCAATTCATAAAATTCAACGACAGGAAATTGCAGCATTTACATTTGACTCAATAAATTAGCAAAGATGTGTTAAAATTTTATGCAAAATAGTATTCATAAATGGAAAAATAGAAAAGGCTTAATAAATGGAAAAATAGAAAAGGCTTAATAAATATAATTTTATTTATTTAAAATTATATATTATTATCTAATATTATGTACATATTGTTCATATATTTATACCGTAGGCTTTAAGGGTTTCGTAAGCCTGAGGATGTTGAAGACCACTGATCTATCGCACCGATTAAGTTAACCAGATTTTTCTCAACCTCGAAACCAGCTTGTGAAACAAAAATTAAAAAATATCACCATTTTGTCCCTTGCGCAACAAATTCAAATCGGACGCGATAAATTTCCTAAAAAAATTACACGCTTCTTTATTATACCCATTATCGTACAAATTGCTAGTCTTGTCACTCGACCTAAAGGTCTTAAGCGACTTTATGATAGATTCGTGCGCGACATTGGAACATTTCAATTTGGTTCGCTAATTGCCAAGCAGCGGCAATAGTTTTGTGCCGATTAATTGCTGGTCACACTATGCATACATCAACTGTCCATAAAGTTTCTAAACTTTTATCATTGCGCGTCAATGCAATGTCGTAGCGGTGTGTCTTATGACATCACTGAAGTGTAACATACGATAAAAATTAAAACATTAAGTTAACCCTTTGGACGCGTTAATAAAAAAAAATATAAAATTGTTTTTTTTCAAATGCAAATTTTATCTTGATACTGTGTTTAAATGTTCTACTTTTTTAATTCTTATTTATTTAAAATGATATTTTATGTTTATTCACAAAAAAAAAGTTTTTTCTTAAAAACATTTTTTTACTGATTTTTGCGTAAAAAAATAAAAAAATCAATTCGGCGACTTAAGTCGATTTCTGCGTCCAAAGGATTAAACACGTGTAAATAGCCGAGTTATTTATGTAAAGTTAAGATTAGTCGTTGTAAAGTTTTTTTTATCAACATTTCACATTACATCAAACCATCGAACAATCAAAGTGTGTGAAAGATTCAATATTTAACAAAATAACGCTTTTCGATATTTTTTCCTGATTGATCAACAATCATTTTCTCTCCAAAATGATTAATCAAGCATGTCCAATAAGTTGTTTGTTCAAAAAATAAATAAAATTAATGCTTGACCAGTTGAAGTATATTCTATAACGCTGAATGGGTTGGCTCCTGCCACGATTTGTTAGGAAACGGACCGATTTTGGTACTAAGGCTATTATTCAAGTCGGTTACGCGTTATTTGCTAATTAAATGTAAAAGCTCGCTTGACGAATTGACTAAGAAAAGCACAATGGACGAAGCGTGGCCGAAATGGACTCTTGGATTTGTAAGGATTGAGGCAATAAACGCCAGTCAGGATGACCGATGTCCTCTTTCGATGCATCTTAACGACATGAAAAACTTCGAAAATTGAATGGGTTTTATTGCCATTTCAATACCTTATTTTAATGGCCCGTTTTAACGTTTATGGTGGAACTTAATGGCGTGTATTTGGTATAAATGTCATAATATTTATTTATTTTAAGATCATTTTAAAAAACAGTCATAGTAAGATTTATTCAGCTGGCGATCTCAAGATTGGGATTTAACGCAAATAAACTTGTGTTTAGTATGATATTTTGTTGTACATTCATACACTGATTAGAATGAGGTTTCTCAGAAAAATACATAAACATAATTTTTCTAATGCCACAAGCCACTTAGGGGGCTCAGTAGCTTCGCGATCATATTGCCTCACGAAAACTCACTTAAAATATAATATAAACTATTGCTGTTGTGCCCTGTCTTCTATCTTCTTAAAGATTAGTTAAATACTTAGCGATTCAAAGTGATTCAAGTGAGCGTCAAAAATATCATAGGTGTAAATTTGTCAAGTAATGTGATTTTTTTATTGCATACTAAATGGGAAATGGAAAGAGATTAAATTTTTTTTCACTTCTTGTCCAATAATGTGAATATGAGACTAAAACTATAATAGAATCTCTAATATTATTTTATATTATTTTTTTACCATAAAATTCTAGTTATTAAGCAGGTGAATGCGTCTTAGACTGCTTAGGTCCAGCAACAATGGAATTTGTGGGCACTGTAGATATCTATCTGTGTGGTAACATAGAAACAATTTTCGAGAAGCACTTTTTCTCTTTTTATCTTAAACGCGGCATATTATTATATTATCTGTGCCATATAATGGCACGAAAATAAAATAATCTGTCGCGTATTTTTGGGAACTCTTTAACACTAAGCTGCTCAACGATATTTGGTTACATACAAATTTTAGAGGGCCAGGTTATAGAACATTTGTAATTTAAATCTGAGGTGCGTATTTAAAATGCTACTAAAAACTTTATTCATCTTGATTATTCAGTCGATACTTATACATATAAAAAAATACTTTTTAAGTTTATTTATTTCTCGTTAGAAATATACATATCCTTTCTTAAACAGTTTTATTTTTAATCATGTAAGTAAAGTTTTCTACGTATGCACTATGAACGATTTAATTTGTTTCAAATATAAAATATAGTCATTTTATAGTAAAATTAGTAAATTTATTTTATACTTACGTGTGATGTATCTGCATATTAATTTTATTTATTTAAAATAAAAAAGTAAAGTTACTTAATGGTAATGTTATGGTTAACGGTGGTGAAACGGTCGTGTCGCATAATCCCGAAAAGCGGAGCTCAAGTGCTTCAAGAGGTATGATAGGTATACATACCCACGTTAAAACCCTTGCGGGTTTGTTACGAGAGGGATCTAAACTAATTTTTAATTTGGTAATTTATAGGTGTCAAAAATTTGTAGTAAATGTTCCAAACTAATGCGTCGTCGGTGGCGAGTGACGTGATTTATGTTTGAGTATTACAAATGTTCCGTATTAAATTACTAGGAATTTTTGTGCCTTTATTAATTAGTTATTAATTCAGAAAAATATGTAAATTAAAGCAATCACGTTTGAAAATAAAAAACATCAGTGATTAGTATTCTATAAATTATAAAATAATATATTTTTAGCAATAGCTAGGATGTGAACTTTGAAGAATCATAATAGAAATTTGATCGATACAATTTTATCATGTTGAATTAGCAGGATTTTTGCTGGAATGTAAAGTTGGTATTTTTCTCGTATAAAAGATTGTCTTTTAAATTATATATATGTTTTTTTAAAACATTGAAAAAGCATTTTTTATTGACTTACGATTAGAGTCTCCAATTACTCGAACCATACTACTCGAGTATCGAATATTAAAATTTTAAAATACTCGAGTACTCGAGTACTTTCGAGTATTTACCAAATGTACCAAAATAGCTATTATTCAAATTCGTGCACATATAAATAAATAAATAAAATACTTAGTATGTTGATTTTTACAATTATTTTAACTTCACGAACATACTTTTTAAAAACAATAATGCAAAAAGTGTCTCGAATTTAATATTACTGCTAACCTTTGGTTTTATTATTCCCGTTATGGAAAAAACCCTTTCCGTTGCTGTTGATGTTGGTCTTATTGTCATTAACGCGTTGGATAAGGCTTCTAATTTATATCTGTTCGCTTTTTATAGATATAAAATTTTTTGAACTCTCTTTTTATGTTCTCTTCTTTCATTCCCTTCTCTGCTTTTCTCTTATTTCCTTCGACAATTGACAAAATAGCATTTTGTAATTCTTCTTGAATAGATTTTTTTTCTTAACAATATACAATATTCTACTCCTTCTGATTAATGCGAAGAATTTAAATCTATATCCTTCGAAGATGTATTTGGGTGAATCCCTTTCACTCTAGAGCTAAACGGTTCGCAAAGAACTGACTTTACTTTAAATGCCTTTAAAACATACAATTGTTTTGATTTATATTTTTTTTGTTGATATTTCATATTGTTCATTGCCATAAATTAGATAAGTCGGGACTGTCGAACAGAAAACACAAAAGAAATTTCTCCGTCGTACCCACTAACATAGCCGACGACCGGAACTATGCAACTATGGAACTATGAAAAAATTATACCTGATAGTAACCGCTCTAACTCGGGGCTTCGTGCATAAACGCCAAATAAAAGCAAGACGTTAACATTTACTGGACCGAGTTAAAGTAATTATATTATTATATAATCGAGTAATTTTCAAAATACTCGATTATCAAGTACTTGAAAAATAGACAAAAATACTCGAGTATCGAGTACTCGATTACTCGAATTGGAGACTCTACTTACGATAACTACATATTTTTGAGCAATAATAGCACTACATACACAGTCACCAATAGGGTATACGCCACACAACCCATAGCAGTGAATCGTTATATATATTATTTTTAAAGTCAAATGTATGTTTTTAATATTTTTTAACGAGAGAGGTACGAGAATATATTCTTAAAAGCCAGAGTCTTGCATTAACTAATTGAAGTTTAATATATCTTTGTGTATTTTAATATAAAATAAAAATAATTTGAGGTTGACTTTTAGTGCCATTATTAAACAAACTTGTGGAGATTTTTTTCACAAAAATTTCACCGTGACGTACTAATACGTTTATTTTTCTTATTTTTAAATAGTATATAATAAATATATTATTTTTTAATATACAAAATAACACTTTCTGTATGTCTGAAATTAAAATCGCATCTAATCATATTATATTCTTGAATATTTAATTAATATTTGTGTTATGTGTTTCTGTTAATCCTAAAAATAGCGGATACTCCTTTTCAGCAAGTAATTCTATCTCTTCTTTATGAGTTAAATAACCCTGTGCATTGATCATTATCCCAGCTACAATTTTTAATTGGTGTTTTGCATGTAAAATAAATTAATTTAGTTGCTATATATAATACTATATTGTATTTTGTTATGATAATTTTAGGCATATCTTTTATATTGGAATTGCCCCAAAATTTTTACACCAGCAAAATGTCAGATTTACGTTTATAAAATAAGTTATTGCGACTTTTCTCATTTGCCAAGTGTCGTAAAAAGCGGCACTTTATTTCCGATATCGTTTTATGTATAAAATTTTAATTGAACTGACTATTCAGATGCTTTCCTAGCTTCTTTGAGAGTGTAATGAGATATCCAGTACATTAACAACTGCAGAATTGATCCTTAAGCAACAAAAGTGTTTCTCCACTCTAAAACTATTCGGATATTCTGTTCCGTGTTTCGGTTTTGTTTGTTGTGCATGCAACAAAACAAAGTCTTGAATAATAAATTCTGTCTTATTGCGAACGTCTCATTCATCGGATTTGCATATACTCCGGCTGCACTTATCAGATTCCTCTATTTAGTAGTCTGCGATTATACATGCCCAGAGCGCATTGTTATCCATCACTCGGTGCCAGCCGGGGATTGTGGAATTCCTCGGATGATGGCTGGGTGCTTAGGTAAGACTTGGTTAAACTTTATTTAAGGAAAATAAATTACATAATGGATAATATCAAGCATAAGATTCCAGTCATGTGTTAGTAATGAAACATAGTCTCATGTAAAATTCTTTCTTGTGCACATATGTATATGTACATGTACCTTATATTTTATGGACATATTAACTTTAAAATAAAGAAATGTTCCTTGATTAAATATAAAGAGATTCGGAAATTCTAAAATGATATATTAAAATCTCACAGTACGGTTGAAAACTTTTGCAATCATAAAAAATACACTCTTTTGAAAAAAAAATAGCTTACGAAGTATTGTCGTTAACATCAAATATGTTTTTTTAGTTTAGATTTGAGATTTTGGATATCAGTAACCCTGCCTATGACTGGTACTATTTTCTTTGCTCTCGAATATGAACGCGACAGCAATATGGTGAAGAACCGCTGGGTTAAAACATGCGCTTGCTCGGTGAGGAGTATCGTTAGTAACAATGCAACACATGCAAATGTTTCATTGACAGTCATTTTGATTCAGTTAACTCCTGGCTGGTATCTGATGACTACTTGGCCCTAAATCAAATAAAAATATTTATTCTGCTGCTCTGCAAAAAATTTTAATTATAATTCTTAGTCTTCGGAAGAAGGAGCAATCTAATTAGAGGCGTAATTTTAACTAGCAAGTAAATACCATTTATAGAAAATATTTGTTACTCTCGGTTGCTGAAGAATACGCATTTGCTAAATACAGTTCTTGTGTTAATCGTTGCGTATCAGTTATACTTCATTAAGTGCGTTCTTAAATCAAAATTTTTTTTACATATTTCTTAATTCAAGACGAAATATTCAAACACCACAAAAGTGTACTAAATGAAGGCTTTAATATTTATTTAATTTAAGGTACTCATGTACATACATATAGTTACTGCTGTACTTGTTAAAAATTATTTATAATTGGCACGTGCGAATTATGCGGAAACTTTTGCAGCGATCCCCTTTACCTTGTTAATCACATCTGCTTTCGGCTGTCGCCAAATATTATCCGGCTCGAAAATTTCGAACACATAACGAGTTTTGATGTTTATAATATTTCGGGATATCAAAACTCGTTTGAGGGCAGTTTCGGGGATGAGTTTGGGTCGAGTTGAAAATTCGGGTTACCTGCTTTTCGCCAAAATTTATAGTGCGGTGTGCTAAACTACAGACTGAAATTCGTGTTTATAACTACTTGTTTACGGAACGTTACCGCAAAGGCGCCGTGTTTGTTCATATAACGAAAATACATAAAAATATGTTTTGTCAAAGTTAAACTCGTAGTTTTATTGAGTACTGCTACCTGAATATATGTAAACTCATTTAACATATATTATTTTTATGAAATAATACATTAATCATTGCGAATTTCTGATTAGTTTTATTTTATGCATTTTCAATAAAGTTTTAAATTGTACACTTTTAAATGGTTTCAAGGGGCCTAAATATTTTACAGCACCAGATATTTGCTTATAAATTCATGACATCTGTATTATTAAACTGGGGAGAGCAAAATTTTAATTTCATAAAAACATTTATCGAGAGAGTTAGTTTGAAATTCCGGATATAATGGTTTGATTAAAGCTAGTTGAAAACCTAATTTCTTACAATAATTGCTTATAACATTTTCTTTGAAACAGAAAAATAAATGCAAACGTTAAAGAATAATATTTTTCCTAATAATTTATAATAATAATAATAATAATACTTTATTAGAAACCATTCTAATATAAAAAATTCAATTAATGTTTTTCTCAAAAATGGAAATGATAATTTTTCATTTCTCATAAAATGTTTTTTTTTTTAAATAATATTAAATTTATATGACTATTTTTAAATGATTAGCAACAAATTATTAAAAAAAATTAGTCTTAATCCGCGAATTCGCAGCTTCATCCAAAGCAGGTAGTACGAAAATGGACAGACATTTACAAAAAAACTTTATTTGATGATATGTTTTATGACTGACTCTATAAAATACGATTAAAAAACCTTTCATTTGAACAATTTATGATCAACACAAAGTTAAGAATGCATAGATTAACAACTTAAAAATAATATATTATTTAGTCTTTAGCATTCAAGTAAAATTCGTTCGCCGGATAAATGTAATAGGAGTCAGTGTTTTTTATGTAAATGCTATAAATATTTTTTTTTCAAAACACAGAAAAACATTGTTTGATAAAAAGCTACTGTTAATTCAGAATTAAAAAAATAATATCTAATATAATAATTGAAAATTAGTAAATATTGTAGTAATTATTTATAATATTTTTTGTATCATTCTTAACTTAGTTTTAATTTTTTAAGTTCACAGTTTCATTCAGAGCAGGTAGTATAAAAATTATTAACACTCTAAAAACATTGTTTGTCAATATAAGTTTTATGACCGACTATAGGAATTACGATAGGAAAATATTTAGTTTTGACTGCTTTGAACATTTGCCCGTCTACAAAAATTGAAATATGATACGACTATATTACGATTATTAAAAATATACAATAATATTATTATGTCTTGATTTGCTTATCAGATAAATAAAGCAAGAGTCATTGTTTTTATGTAAATGCTATAAATAATTTATTTAAAAAATACAAAGGAATGTATCGTATAATGAAAATTTAATTAAACATGCAATAAATATTTGTCAGAATTATAATAATAATAAAACCATTTTAATTAAAGAATTATTTTAATAATTATTTACTCGATAAAATTATTTTTTTGTAAAGGTCATCTATTTTGGTTACAAAAACACACCTCTTTGGTCTCAAACCCTGAAAATATATAGAATATTATTATATACTGCTTTTATATATTTATATTACTAGTTTCTTCTTAAATGTTTTTTTTTTCTTTTTAAATTATGCTTTGATCAAATATTTATTTTTATTTCTATTATTGACTTTATTTAAAACCAAGTTTTAGGTTAAAGATTTATATTATGATTAAACAAATTAAATGTTTATTATATTATATTTGTTTTACGTAATTTTAAATATGAATGATTATTCATATACGTTAGCTATAAATAGTAAATGGCTTGATAAAGGTTTCTTAAAGTATACAAACACGCACATATAATATGATAATGTTATAAATTCGTTTGCGTTGAACTAATTTAATCCAAAGACGTAATATATATCGCTATTATGCAATAATTAATAAGCAGGTTGTCAGAGCTGCTATTAATATTAATCAATGGAATATTCAATGTGAAATATTTAATTAAAAATAACTGCGCACACGTGTCTACTATTTATAAATATTTGTACTATATCCGTACATAAAATTTCAAAAAGGTTTTATCGAAAATTTGTATTCAAACTTATTATTTTTTTTATACATATTTTTATGACTTTATTATTGTATGCAAAATTAAATTACATGTACTGGATAAATATTTGAAAATACTCAAAATTAATGTAGTATTAAATAACCGTGGTGTTCCCATAATTAAATGTTATTATTATCATATATTTTATGCTATAACATTTGTGCAAAAATTATCAAACAAAAAAACTATAAATATTATAATAAAAAATAATCACACGCTCGATATATTTTTGAATACCTATAATTAAAACTATAATTTATCTCTGAAAGATTGTGATAAATGTGTATATAATTTAATACCATTCATAATTTGTTGCAGTGATTTTGATTCCTATTTGTAAATAAATATGTTATTATTATCTATCTTAATTATACAGATGTTGTAAAAACTAAGATGTTATTACACATTGTATTTATAGTTAAAGCATTGCAATTATTTTACACTTTTTAACACATCGCATATAAATAGGTTGTAAAATCTGAAACCTAAATAGATTTCGGCTTATCACAAGCAAATATTAGGTAATTGCATTTTTTTAATTTAA
Organism: Plectrocnemia conspersa; assembly: GCF_051122295.1. Lineage (NCBI taxonomy): Eukaryota > Metazoa > Arthropoda > Insecta > Trichoptera > Polycentropodidae > Plectrocnemia > Plectrocnemia conspersa. The sequence goes on along the minus strand of NW_028277176.1, from coordinate 3,986,648 downwards.
TTTTTAACAGTACTATTTTGCTCTTGATATTTGAGTACGTTTTTTTTGTTATATCTATACACATTTAGACTCTTAAAAAATATATTTTATACATAAATTTTAATATTAAATCATTAAAGTAAAAACTGATATTATTTTTCTACGTCATTAAAAACAACATCCATTTGCTTACACTTGAATTTTTACAATTCGGTACCTCACTGTCGTGAGGTACCGAAGCTAACAAGTGTGCGAATACCGGACCCTCAACTTTTTGGGTTTTAAATATTATTTTTGCTACATTCTTAATCTATTTTTAAATTTATTTGTTGACATTTAATATAAAAATATTTTGCTTAATGGCATATTGTAAGAAGTATACCGTAAAAAAGATATTATACTACGTAGAAATAAAATAGGTTAATTTGCTTGCTATATTTTAATACTCTGATATAACAACTGTCAGTTTAGTAATATTTTTATCAATTTCACTATACAGTTAACGTTGATATATTTATGACCAATATACATTTATGATGAGCACCGTTAATTTAAATACTTTATGACGTAAACGACCATGTCGTAAATTAAAGTGCATTCATTCGCGGTCAAATCGAGTCAATTAGATCGACCGTGAATGCAACAGTTAAACTGATTTTTCTTAGATTGAGTATAAAAAATACAAGAACGGCATTGTTGCCATATAATAATGTCGTTTCGACACGTCAAATGAAAATGGCCTTTGGGCATTATAAAACGGTTTCTGCAAATCAAACAATCGTTTTCAACACAAAAAGATATTTATTAAAGACATTGCTAGCGACCGCAGTCATTTTTCTCAAATTATTTCACAAACAAAGCCACAAACACGCTAACGAGCGTGATATTTTTTCATTGTAAAAAACGACCATAATTTATTATAATTACTACAAGTGCAATTAATAATTGAGGGGCTTGAAAAATAATGTTCACTCCATGAACGAACATAATCGATAATTTCACATCAAAACTTTTTTAGGAATTATCAATATTTAAGTTAAACGATTTAACAATATATCTTTTGTGCATTTCATCAAAAAATATTTTTAAGTCACATCTTATTCTTAATAATTATTTATAACAGTTTTGTCGGGTTTATCAATTAAATTATCATTTTATTTAATCAACTCCTCCAGCTTGGTCCTGCTAAGTTTTTACAAATCCCAACCATGAAAAGGTTGACTAAACTTAAGGACTAATTATTACCGTAATTGCGTAAAATATTTAAAATAATTCAACTCACGCGCTTAAAAAAATCTCTGTAAAGTAGAATTATTAACGATCACTTTGTTTTTGTAAGGATAACTTTAATAGTTTGATGAAGTGAAATATGAAAAAGTGTTAAGGATAAATATAGATATGGATTAACAAATTATACAAACATAAGAATAGAAGCTATTTTTGCTGTTCCTCTATTCCATCTGATGTTCCTCATTGATTTTTTAGTCGTTTTTTTTATACGAACGACGTTAAAAAAATTAAAAATACACATTTATCTATATACGTAAACTATACAGCTATTGTAATAAATACTTTTGGTCGTTATTGAATCGCAAGTAAATTACAACAAACTTTTAAAAAAATTAATAAATATTTCCAAAAGTAGAAAATAAAAATTAACCAGAAAAAAGCAAAAGTAAATATATTTACGAAACGTAGATAAGCTTTGCCTTTGTCCTTTGAAAGTGAACAGGGTGGAATGTAGAATAGGATTCTAGCGTTAAATATCCGCACACATGGCTAAAATTTATTAAGCACAATTTGAAATTTTGCTCTAAAGGACTTGCTAACATTGTGGTCCTCAAACAGATATTTATAACACTTAATCACACTCATAATAACAAATGCTTGCTCGGTGTGGAGTAACAGCAGTAAAACTATTTTTTTAAATTTCAAGTATATTTTGCATTATCAAACTAACCCACTAATCTCATGTATCAAATACTACGATAAAAATAACCTAAAATATGAAAATGAGCCCAAAATGTCAAAGCACATATTTCTTTATAAACTAAGTTAGCACCTCATCCAAAAATATTTTTTTAGTTTTACTTTTTTTCCTCATAATTTGTAATTACTAATGTTTTATTATATTGTAGCAAATTATTTAATTATCTGAAAAAAATTTAGGAATTATATTAAAATAAATCTTTTATATGAGAAGAAAATCTATGCGATTTTTTCTCTTAAATCTTTTCGACCTAATAAAATTAAAAGTCAATAATTTCAAAACATACGTTGGTTAAGTTGAACTTTAATTCTTTATACACCTTAATTATGGTTAAGTTAAACTATTTTTATTTTACGCAATTATAAGAAAAATATTTTGAGATAGTAATACAAAAACCATTTAAGAGTAAAATGATTTATATTTATATATAAATCTAATATAATATAATATTAGTACCAAAATATGTATTTCTTGCTATTTAAGACATTCAATTTGAAATTGATTATATAGAATAAGTTTTGAAATTATTTCTCGCATTCCTATTCTTTAACTCCATCGTTTAACTTTGACCGCAGTGCTTCGGTTTCCGTTCTGTTCTAAAGTTAACCGTTCAAACTGTCGGTTAACTACAACAACAGTTAATAAATCAACGGGTGTATAATCCAAGATTTAAACGCTCAACTAAACACTGCGCAAATAACAGCTTTTTTGCGGCACGATTCTTCGTCGATTGCATTGATTTTCCAATTTACGTTGTTTTTTCATTGAGCAAATTAAATAATTGCATCATAAAATGTAATTGAATAAACCTTGAATTATCATCGCTAAAAAAGATTAAGTACTTCATTGCAATCGAGCATATTCACACTTCCTCGTTATCATGATTGCTGTGCATATTTTCGCTAGCTCGTAATCATCTACTTTTTTATTAGAACTACGATGATTTTTTTATTTCAAGAAAATACAGTAGTTGTGTCATATACATATCTCTATGATGGAATACAAGTATTTTTTATCACTAATTTGGTTAAAGACAGGAGGTTAGTAACAGTAGAACGGGCGGAACGAAACTTATTACGTTAGACCAACAAAACTTGCCGAAAATGATTGAGGACATATGTACCTATCTATGGATAATAATTTTGAAACTTATTTCGCAATGTCTTGAGCGTATATCAATAACACCTATATAATCAATGAAAAACATCGTTTAGGGACAAGTGTTAAATGATACGATGTAACTGGGAAACGGGTACGATAGTATAAGAATATCGATAACACAAGGATTTAATTAAACGCACCCTAGTTTTAATACAACAACAGCGTTATCAATGTCAAACTAAATTCTCGTGTCCTACGTAGTACAACAGCTCATATTGTGTTGTTTATGATATGAATTAGGATGTGAATGAGTTGATAAAGTTGCTCTATGGAGGAGGCGTAACAAGAATTCGCTGCTCGTGACGTTTCTATATAATATAATACTGGCGGCGAAATTAATTCGACACGTTCGTATGTCATTTTGAAATATAACGAATAATGTCGGTTATTAAAAGTTAACATGTTGTAAATCAAAAGGCAAAGTATGCGGGCGTGATTTGATAAAATGTTGTGTGCATTGGTTTTCCAAGGATTTCGGTTGACTTTGAAAGTAAAGTGTGTGAGCGTGAAAAATAATTAACCGATCCTCTGCCGCTTGTATATTTTTACTATTATTCATTATATGTAAAAGTTAAGGTCATTTTTTAATTAGCTATGATTTTTATAAATTTTTAAAATATAATATAATTTGCACTTTTAAAAATATATGGTTTTATATCAAACTAATTAGATAAGTTAACGCTCGTGCAGCGAACGGGTTAACCAATCCTAAAAATTCAATTAAAATAAATCATATCGATTCGACCGGCGTGTAAAAGTAAATTGCGTCAATTATTCAACTCCTCCCATGCTTAGGCTATTTTTTTTTATTAACACATAAACCTCCTGTAGATAATTGTATGCATAGGAGGGTACACGAGCGATGTCGTTAATGGATGGCAATTAATCACCGGCCATCGGCGCGAATGGGTTAAATAGTTGAATCCCTCATTAAAAATGTATCACGCTCGTTATATGAACGATTGCCAATTAACAATTCAAGGTTGGTACACTTTTGGCAGCGGCCATTAGGGGAGTGGCTTTTCTGAGCTGTTGCTTCAAATGTGGATTTAACAGCCTTAACGATTTTAAGTGATGAAGTCATCCTATTTGTCAGGATTTTTTTAAGTAGCTATGATAATCAATCGACAATAATAACAAGATAGGTGTCGTGATCTATATATATTTAAATATCAATAAAACTTCGGTTTTTATGGTCATTTCTAAGAAGGCACAAAACCTAAGATTGATTAATCACACCAAAAAGAAACAAAATTTAGATCTATTAATTATCATTATTTGTATGTGTGTAGAATACAATTTCTACTATGCTATCCTTTTATGTATATGTCATCTGCATAGGCAAGGTATAGAATAGATTTGTCTTGCATAAATGCAAAATTAAAATATTGAATACTTTTGTAGAGTACGCTCGGGATAAGGATTCCGGTTTGTTATTGTGTGCGTGAACTGTGTGACTCAAAACAATTTCGCGCAGAATATTTAATTTTTTTATTTAAAAAAAAAACATATGTATTTACCATACATACATCTGAGCTAAGATGGAAATTTCAACGGACAATTAAAAATATATTATATAATCGAAGAAACCAGACATTGATGTCATTAATTAAATATTTGTAAAATTCAAAATCTTTCACTAGTCAAAAAAATAATGAAGTCTTTAGCTATTCTTCAAAAGCAAAAAGATATAAAATGTGGAAAGAAGTTATTCGCAGATTGTTTAATGGCTCGACGACTCTATTAAATCGTTAGAATCCATTGAATAAATTAAAAAATTATCATTGGCGCAACGATAAGAATAATAATTTTTTAAGCCTTACAGAGAATAGTGTAAAAAAACCAACAACGTACGGATTAATGGAAAAATAATTAAAATATTTTAATCCACGGGTAAGAGAACGAATAATTTACAGTGTATATTTGAAGCCTTAATATCAATTAACCCAGATATGCCCAAGAAATTTTGTTCTCTTAAGATTTCATTTATAAATAAAAAACAGTGACACGAGTTTAGTGACTTACCCATGGGACAGTGGGCATATCTGGGTTAAACCAATATCAACACAAAATTATTTAAAATAAATCACTAGAGAAGATCGAACTTCTGTGCCACACTGCACTTTAATGACGAATACCAGCGTTGACGAATTAGCGACTGTCCTTAAAAGAGAAAGCGAGACAACGAAGTATACGCTACATCGCTTCTCCCTCTCATATACATGTACACGCACACAATAACAAACCGGCATCCTTATCCCGAGCGTACTTTAAGTAATTTTAATCGTTGCTTTGCAATTTGCTTCTACAATGTTAGTTCTGGTCCATGGCATAGATAAAATACTTATCTGGAAGATCAGAATAAGAGATTTTATATCATTGTATATCCGGTCGATCATCACAGATTACGTTTTCCTAGATTTTCCTAATCTTATATAAGATATTTCAGAATAATATTTACTTTTCATAACACCCAGATAATAGACACTAGAAAAAAAACGATCTAGTTATTAAATATTTTGAAAAACAATGGAATAAACATTTTTTTTGTTTTTTCATTTATTTCAATGCGCATTGTTTTATTCGTTCAGTGTCTATCAACATTTTAATCGTAACATCAAAATTAAAGTAAAAGATTTTCTTTTGTGTAAGGCTGAAGGATCGATATAGAATTCAGTGTGATCTATCGATTTTGAAGACATTTCACCAGTTTCTATCACATCTTGCCGTGTCCGTGTTGTCGGTCCAACAGAAAGGCTTTTGGATTAGCTGAAAAACCAGCAGCCAATACAAGTGAAAAGTGGGGAGAAATATGTGAGATGATGCATGTGCAGAAGTTGTGAAATTCCTATTTATATTGACGAGTGTTTTTATACGTATCAAAAAATATTGAAATCGATAAAAAAGTGTAAATAATAAAAATAAATATAAATAGGGATATAGTGTGGTTTAAGTGTAGTGATGAAAATAAATGTGTTTGACAGTTGTAAGCAGAAAAGAACGCCGAAAAATTTGGTGAGTGCACATTATATTATATTATAAACGGATGTTTTTTATAAATCGTTTATACAAAAATGTATAGAAGCATTTAAACATACATATTATTAAATTATAAATAACTGGTTTGTAACCACTGCAACCATTTGAATTTACACAAAATATTAGGAATGAAAAATACATATTTATTCGTTCTTGATTTTATTCCTTAGAGATTCTTTTAAATGCAGCAATATTATATTTTCCAACTATTTTACAATAAACTAATATGGCGATAATTTATCCGAATTATAGCTGTAAAAATTATTAATAAAATAATATCCGGTAAAAATGTTCGTAAGTTAATGAAAATATTTTAGGAATTTCTTTGATTACTGTGTTATCTAGTTTATCTACATATACCGTAACAATTTAACTTTTTAATTTTGCAATATCATACAGAATTTTAGGTTGAAAAACTTTGTTAATTGGAGTACTGTCAACCGGGTTGTTTCAATTTCTTTTGATTGGACTGGTTTTATGTTTACCTTGCTAGACAGTTTGACCCTGAAATATATTTCTGTTCAAGAAGTGTAACATATAATATTATTTTTTATATGAAATAAATATTTATGGTTCATACATTTCATAAAAAAAATTCACGTGCCCCAAAAAGGCGACGCCTCATTGCATTGCGTCGCAATGGGATAAGACGACTCTTTTCACAAAAATATGAAGTAAAATATAATTTATTTTTCATTTTTTGATTATCAGATAGAGGCAAACTTGATCGTATCAAAGTATTTTTTTAATAAAAGAAAACGCATGATACAGGACTCATGCCTAAGTTCACGGCCACTAAGCAATGTTGTATAAAGACTCGTATACGAGTCCTCGGGCGTTAAGCTGTTAAGTATCTAATTAAAATTATATATTTATATTTTGCATACATTGATTTCAGTCTCACTACTTGCTTGGTACATACACCTAGTTGCTGATTATGTTTACCTAAGGTGACCGTAAGTCCTCCTTTGAGAAGGATTGTCTTCTTTAAATATTTTGCCCTCATTTTGTTCTTCGAGATAACCTTTTTTAAGAGTCCTTCTTTGATATTTTCAAAATCTGGTCACCTTAGTTTATTGCATTGTAACGTATTGGGCTTCGCTTATATTATTGCAACTAATGCTTTAAAATAAATAAATTAAACAATAGGAATAAAGGACCACATATAGCAATGCATATTATTTCCAAAATCAATTAACGCTTAAGGATCTACTGTGAATGACGTAAAAAAAAATGTATGTGCTCTTGAATCAAACATATAAAACAGCCGGTATAAAATATTTTATTAACCTTTTCTAGTTTTGTTCTACTGGTTCTTTAATCAAACCTCATTCAATTTTTTTTTAATTTTAATTATTAATTAATATTTTGAAATATAGTATGTTTTTACTCGTCATCGGTATTTAGGAAGAACCTTGGGAGTTTTTGTAATCATTAAAATGTGTCTTAAATGTGCATACTTCAGTGAAATAAAATAGTTTTTCACTCTTCTATTCATGATTAAAAAAATTAATTTATGCTTTTTAATTTAATAAAAGTTCATTTGGCATGTGATAAAGCGTTCATTTGTTAAAATGGAACACTGCTGTGAGAAATCTTTTACCAGCTTAAGTCACAAGGTATGTCATAAACTATAAAGGATTATATATCCGTCACCTTAATAAAAATAACGCGTGCATTCAGCATTATAATAAAATTTAAAGCTAATAGACAACAAACTAGTAATCACAGAATAATGAAACTACTCATATTTCAAAAGTAATATTAAGGAGCTGTGTGCTTTTTCAGTATCTGTGACTTAATTTTTCTACATCTATCTCTTTTATAATAATACGGATATTTGTTACAATAAAAAACATCTATTAATCTAAATTTTAAATCATATTTAATTCAAAATAAATATATGAATATAATCGAAAGGATTATTTCAATGGCTTTATACAAAGCTTTGTCACATTTTTGCTGACTTCTCACTTACGTACTATGTATAAAATTATAATAACGACACTTTGGTTTGTCAAAATGAAGAAATTGTGTAGTAATAAGCGTCGTATCGCGTGTCCCGTGATTTAATAAGACATCAATGTAGCATGAAACATTTCTAGCGTGACACATACATATATTTCGTTCACGTACGCTACGCTTCGAAAGCTACGACAAAACTACGTACAACTCGGAAGCTTTGTTTCAATTTGATCCTTTGTCTTCCTTCTTAGGGAGGGACTTACAAGTCATTATCTGAATTAAGCACTAGGAACGGTCACGGTCTGGAGATTGTCCACACAGATTTTTAACCGATTCAATGTGGAGATTTGAAAAAAATATTTTTAATTTGAAAGACTGGCACTGTCAGTGTTTCAAATTAAATTAAAACGTTACTTTGTTGATAGTATTAAAATTTTAGACAAGCTATTTTTTATGAATAAGTGTATATTTAAATATTAAAAATACAGGAAACTACAATACATACATTCAAATTAAGTACAAGTTACTGGTTTAAAACCAATTTCTAGTTTAAAAAATAAAATTTTAAAGACAAAATAAGACTAAAAGTATTTAAAAACATAAAACAAACTGAGAAAAAAATAAATTACTTTTTCTGATTGTAAATATTTTTCAGTACGAGTATAGCATTGTTGTTTAATTGTTGGTATTATAAATCTACTATTAGGTTTTTTTAGATAGATATAAAAATATGTAATATAGATTATTTTTATCGCTTTATTTAAATGATTTAAATTGTAGGAAAAACAAATTACTAACGTTACTCCACACCGAGCAATCGTATATTATTACTAGTATAACTAGCCGCATTTGTAGTAAAGTTTCATATTTTTTTTATTCATGCACTTTTTCTTTAAAATAGGTCGCAATGGCAGGAAGCTCTTTAGACTTGATTTTCGCGGTATATGCTTAGTGAATTCAAGCTTGGAGTATAGATATACATATATAATCACGATTGTGTCATTTATTGATGCCTATTAGAGCCACGACGATCGCACTAGATAACTCGTATATGACTGTCGTCATCTGGCTCCTTAATATGCTAGCATCGCACATTGATCTGTCAGCTACGAGGAGCTGGTCTGGTTCGTACCATTTAATTTTATTATTTTATCTTATTTATACGATATTTTTTGTATATTGTAATAATACTATGAATCGATTTTTGGCCATCGTGATACATTAGAGTAATCTGCTAGTTTACGATGGATTTAATTAATTTAAAATAGATAAAATCATAGTTGATTGTTTTAGTGACTTGTACAATGTATATATACTATTATAAATGTTTTCAGTTAGCTCTCTTGTAATTCAGGGATGCCATCAATATTACTTTTCAGTATAAAAAAAAACTGGGAGATGGTTCAATGACAGAGATCAGGCTATATATATTTACAATAAACCGAAATTTTCCCCTGAGAGGTTTACAAAACCCTTTCAAATGTTCAAATTGAGGCTGTTAATAAAAAATACCTCAAAAACAGTCAAGCTTAAAAATAACAATACCCTATATATAATACTTGAAAACTGTATGAATATGTGCCAAAGCTTTTAACTCTCGGATATCTTAAAATATATATATCAGAAAATTAAAAATAAAACATAAAGTAATTAATGCTAGATATAGAAGAAGCATTCGATACGGCGTCGCATGATGGCTTACCTACTTATTCAAATATAAAGCTCTTGAGTATCCTATTTACATAATATGCTTAAATTTGAAAAATTAAATCTACATATGTTGTCCTGCTAAATAATCAACTTAATATCGCGTAAAAATCCCCCAGGATAGTTTGTTCGGGCCGTCCCTCTTCAGTCTACAGTTAAGTGTTGTAAAATACGATGTAACTGTGTGCGAAAGCTAGTTGTACATATATAAACACACATAAATTAATATTGTAATCAAGACGTGTTTTCTAATCGCCTTAATTCACGTCCCACGGGAAATTGTCGTATGTCTGACCGCGAGAAGACACTGTCGCGTTTTAAGATTCGATTAATGACTTGCCTAACAAAACACTTCCTGTTTCTAACGAAACTTCTTTTATGTATTCCGAGATGTTAATTATTTGCCATAAGTAACACAATGGACCCCAGAAGCGCAAACTAAACGTTCGGTCCGTCAATCACCGCCAACACTCGGCGAACCGAAACAATGAGCTAATTAATTGCCGCCACAGGGTGTTCGCGATTTTTTGTGCACTTTTCGAAGCCGCCGAAGCATTAATCAGCGGCCACCCCCAAGGATGACTGACGCCGTGAAATATTATAAAATGTTAGACGGACCTGTTCTTAGATTCGAGATAATGTTTTTTCTCTGCTTTGAACATCTGCGGCTTTATCTAAAAAATACAATTCAAACTCTATTTTGTATGTTTTTAAAATTGCGAGGTGTATGTAACTCTTAAAAGAAATTGCATAAATTATGCGAAAGTTTCGAACGAGTTTCGGTTAAGTTTGACTCGTGATCTTTGCGTGAACAAGGTTGTTCAGTTTTACATTGTATGTATTGTAATTTTGATACAATGGCAGACGTAACATGTGTTACAGTAAAAAATAGGAAAATTGCTCACATTCATAAATATACAATTATTTAAACATATTAGTAGAAGCTCAAATTCATTACGAATCTGAATCATATTTATTAAAAAAAATCATTTAGTACCATAATTATATTTAAAAACTAGCTTCATTGATATATATATATATATAGAAGTATATCTAAGAAGTACATTACATATACAAAACACTCAATATCCAATAAAACATACATAGGCTACTGTAACTAAATATGCATCGACTAAATCAAATCTACAATTTCACATCCAGACAGCTAGCTGTTCCATTGATGATAGTATCTAAGGTTCATTTGGGTCTCATACATGGTACTGTATTTCACGAGATCCGTGACATGATCAGCCTCCTCCTCCTTTAGCTAATTTGCATACCTTTCTCTCGGGAGTTGCGACAGGTGATGCTGGGCTATGTCTCAATCTACAGATATGAATTGTATTTATACCGGAATTAATGAATCCTTGTCTAATGTTTTACATGCTAAAAAATATTAGAACAATACAGCACGCGATATCAAAGGATATCAACAGGTTTGATTGGATTATATTATGTAATATACGTTCACATATGAGAATTTAGCCTGGGGATAGTTCTGTGAATGATTTTTTACGATCTAGTATATTGTATTGTGTAACACAATACGATTCTCATCATAGTTAAGATCGATTGAATAGCAAATATTGCAGTACAATTTATAGCTTAATTTATATGTAAAATTACATTAGTTGTTTTTATTATAAGGTCTGGTTTTTATATATTGTTTGTATTATATGACATTTAATTTAATAAAACTTTGATAAATACTAATAAGGCATTTTTAATTAAAAAGACAATGATACATAGTTAATTTTTAAGTCAAACTATTTTTAAATATTGTTAATAAATAATTATTAATTTAATAAAAAAATCATTTAACGTAAATATGTTATTAAATATGAGTATTTCTGCTTTTGTTAGACATATTTTTTTGAGTTAATAATTTTAATTATAAACCAAGTTACTGAATCTTTGTTGCACAAAAAGTTATCAAATTTTATAGAAATAAGTAAGTCTCAGTTAAACTATACAATCAAGACACATTTTTGAGATTTTTTCACCTAAAAAATAATGAAAAATTGTTATTTAGTAATTTGTAATAGATATAAATTGTGAGATTAAAATGCGAATACGTTTATTAAATTATAAATTTCATTGTAAAATTATTATTTTAGGTCATTCATACGGTGGCTTTGCGACGTATTGTCCAGGTCATCCCAGGACACCTAGTGGATCGATGTGGCTGGGCTAAAATCTGACGATTGAAGTGGAAAAGTTTCTTAGCTAATTTTGTTCAAGCTCGTACAATCATCAGTGTCATTTTTCTGAGCTTTATTGAATGTAAGCTCTAGATCTCATCTAAAGTATAGTTAAAAACAAATGTGAGATTTGAAATAAATGCTTTGAACTAGTGTTCCGAATTATATATCATCTTGTGTATAAGAGAAAAGGCCTATTATGATTTTTCTTTATTTTATTAAATTTAAAATATTTAAAATATTAACGATTTTTTATCTAATCCAAGAAAAAGCTCACCGGTCTTGGTCGGAATTCTTTTGTTATTGACAAGCTAAAGAATTGTTTCGTATGCGTCTTTTAAATCGGTTGCCTTTAAATATCGTTCGCTGTTTTATCGTAGCTCGCTTTTATGGATTCTTTGGCGAGCTAAATATTGTCACATAAATTTACTTCATTTGTAAAAAATATGCCTTAAGTGGTCGTCACAAAATTTAGTTGGCGTTAAAACAAAACTTTACATTGAAAAACTTATTTTAATTTTGTAATATTTGTTATTACATATAATCGAGCTTTTGTTTTATATACTTATTGGTATTAAAGTAAAAATTAGGTATCACATTTTAAATTCTATTTTGAAAATTCAAAATGCCACAGTAAAATTTAAAAATATTTTTTTACAGTATTTAGTTATCGTAATACTATTTAAATATTCACCCTTGAAAATCCTGATAGTATTTTTAAAGCATTTTTATGCGATTGAGTTGTCGTGGCATATGTGCTCAGAGATGTTTATTTTACTACAAGATAAAGTATTTAGTTCATATAATTGATATTGTGCAACAATTCGTGAAAAGTTGTATAATTATGTTATTTCACATGTGAAATCCTTCCTTCTCTGTGCCTCAAAAATCCATTCGTCTCCGAAGCAGGTTGAAGACTAGTGTTGACGTGAAGAGGGAAGCGGCTACTTTCTCTTTTGTATGTATCCATAGTCGACAGTTTCATTTGATTTGAGTACACACAAATTCTATGAAAGTAATCGATTTGGGCACTGTGTCTCTATTTTTATACACATATCCAGCATAAATTTATACCAGCACCATAGACGAGTGTCTGACTATTTCCCTGAAAGACATGGGTTCAAATCTCATGAAGACCCTAGAGTTTTTTTTTAATATTTATATCGTGTCTGGGAGATCGGAATTAGTAATAATTACATAATTATATTTCCGATCGATCATCATAGATTATGTTTACCAAGAATTTCCTAATCTCACAGATGAATATCGTGATTAATAATAAAAGTCGAGCTAGTTCATATCAGATAGGTATTAAAAGTTCCTTGATATTAATCCACTTCAGTTCATATACAATATTTAATATGTGGAAAAAAAAGAAGGGAAGCTTAGTGCTCGCCCACCTTTACTGCTACGTCTAATCTAGGGATGTAATTATAATATTGTATACATACATATCCTACTAGACTTTTATATGCTGGAGTTAGCTTATTTTTATATCGTTTAGACAGGCTTAGAACAAACAATCTCTCATTTAAAGGGCTGTACTTTGCTATCAAATGGCTATGATGGTGCTTTTTGGGCTGTTAGTCACTTGAAATGTATAATTTACAGATTTATGGCGCTCTTAATGCGTAAGAAGTTTTATTTTTTACGTTCATTTTAGAAGAAGCTTTTAATGCTCTGACTTATCCAGACAAATAAATATAAAGTGCACCACTTGCCTTGATTTCAAAGTCATAGATGTTTCATTTCTGCTGTCTGGCATTTAATAAGTGCAGTTTTTTATTCTGTGCACTTCTTAAAATTTATCATGAGGTTTATGAATCGTTAAACGTATATATTATATTAAAGTTTGCTCTATTATTATGTATGTTTATAAATCTGCTCTTTTAAATTTGTGATTATTTTGTTACAATGTTTTTGTCTAAGTCATATTCGCCTTAATGGAAATATATTTGAGCAACAGTGTTATTATTATATATTATATATAAAACGGATCACTGAATTTAAGTTATTTATCTCTTATTCTAAATGCTGTGTTTATTTAAGATAAGAGATACACTCGGCCTTTTTAAGCACACACTGCAAGCATATTTGTTTACCAAGTCACGCGGACTTTATTTACCATGTCTTGTGAATCAAATAAAAAAATATCGCTTTAATTTTTGCTTTCTGAATATTACATATGTGCATAAATTTGTTGTTAATATTTTTTATTAAAAAAATAAATATTAATAAATAATAATTTTCATCTGTGCCACCATTAAAGATGCAACGATAACATTACTAGTATAATTCTAATGTTTAGTCACAGCGCTTACAAAGACTTGTCATGTTTTATATACAATAGTCGATTTTCTCGATTGCAATAACTTAGACTTTGAGAATTTATGTTCGGTTTCATGGGATTCACCAACTAGGTCACGATGTTATCGCCTTGTATTTCTTGGTTTGTACGTGACTTCCTTAAACGGGACATTATTCTCTTAGTTACGACTAAATTTAATTCCTGATAAAACTTAATTGAAAAAGTAAAGCTCCGAGACGAGACGTTGGTAAAGGATTAACCGAGATATATTTTCTCTCCGTTACACAGAGTAATTTTATTAAACTATGTAGTTTCTCTAACAATTAGACGTATTGTGGAGTGCACAAGCATTTAATGTCGATCTGATTTTTCAATTTTGGATGAATCAGAGTGGAAATTTTACCATTAACATGATATGAAACTTACACGACAAAGTGTGCATATTTAAAGAACACGCAAAATGTCAACGTTATAAAACGTGTCCATTACAAATGCTAATTGTGACACAATGAATTAAAGCAAAGGTTCCTGAACTTATTTAGCGTACTGCCACCTTTTTAAATTAAAAATGGCCAGCCTCCCCCTAAAAATCTACGTTCTTAAAGTGGACGAACAAAAATTTTTTTTTGATGAATCTATACTTCCATTTTTTTTAATACGTTTATTTTAATAATATATGTATATAAATAATTTTTATGCTTACAATTTATTATTAGTTAAATTTTAAAACATAATTTTAGCGAAAAAAATTTCACTGAAAATCTGGAACCATTGATATGCTGTCTTTAGCATCTAAGACAATATGCTCTTTGGCATTTTGTATTTAAATTTTATGTTGTTTTTATTGTAGTCACTGATACATGAGATTAGAAGATTAGTAAGGTTTCGCGAAATATTTTTATAATATTTTCTGCTCCAATTAATTGTTTATTGATTAAAATTTAATTTTCTCTTGTTACCACACTCTTTCTATTAAATATAGATCTAAGGGCCGCAATGGCGGCAAGCCCTTTTAAGCGACATACTACCTTACAACATGGTATAGTTAGATACATAAGACAATGCAGCTGCTTCTTGGAATTTGCTGGTTGCTTGTATACCTGCGGTGCAGTGTGACTAGGTATTCTGGTTGTTTCTCTATGATTTTTTTAAAAACACATGTAATGTAATGTATATTTTAAAAATATTTAGCTACATATCTATATATATTTACCTAAAAATTTTTACTGGTTATTTTTAAATAGTTTTTTTTTGTCAATATTATAGTACGCAAATTATATTATTAATCATTTACTAAAACATATTAGTAAGTAAATTATTACTATTTTTAAGGTTTGGGAACCCTTGGAGTGTGACTTGGTAGCCAGTGAGATGTTGCGACAGATGATAAATGGCGAGATGTTTTTTCCGAGCAGCGGTGGGGAAGCTGGCGGAGGGATAATGACAGTGGATGATCCTCAGAGTTCTGATTGGTGTGGCAGCGACAGTATATTCTCTGAGCGATGGTGAAGATGTGTGAGTCCATGATCATATGTTGTCCGCGGGCGGCGGGCGTCTACTGGTCTCTTTAAGTGTCTGCCTGAGTCTTCGAGTCGCTGCTGGTGACTGTCTACTCCTCATGTCCAGACTGCAAAGCTTGCTGACCAATTGCAATTATGCAGCGATCATCCAGCCAGTCGCTGCAGTCGCTTCTTAGAACGGCGAAATAGGTTTACGCCTTTAGAAAGCGACATTCGCTTGATGGGCATTGTCCAAGGTCGTATTGCATTGCAACGGGACTCTTGTGGATCCGGTGATTTATTATTTCTGTGACCGCTACGCAACAAAGAAATATTTTCTCATTGACAGATAATATTTACAGTCAGAACAAAACTCGTCTTATTTATGTATGGATTTCTTCTGGTCGTAACGAAGGCTTGTGTGATCCAAATTCTTTACGCTATTGTCTTGTTTCCTTGTTGATGGATGATAATTTTGGTCACAGTAAATTAACGCAAATTTTGAGATAAAAACCCCTTCAAACTGTGTGTGGTAGCTACATATTATTCATAAAATATTTTTTTAGAATGTTTTAAAAATATTTACCTAAATATCTTTTTATACATCATATGTATTTACTTAAATATTTTAATATTTAAATAGTTTTTTGTTAATATTAGATGTAGGTTTTATTACATTTCTCTTTTTAAATCGATAAATTTATTTTTATAATTGTGGAATTATTGATTATTGTTAGATTTTTTTTAGTGGATTCTGGATTATTAATATTAAATAGCCTAAGAATATTTTTTACCTATCTAACATATTTCTGCCTTAAAAGATAAACTAAAAGGTCATTATTTTTTGCTTGGTAAAAGATTCTGGATTTTGAAAATATTATATTAATAAATAGTAATAATATATTGTCTCTTTGCTTAGTTAATACAATTTGAAGTCCCATTTGACTGTCAATAGTGAAACTTTTTCTGTACTGTAGTATATACTTTACAGTGATCCTAATTGTTTGTTAATTTTTCAATATTTAATTTTTTTCTTTTTCTTAATTTTGCAATTTATCTAAGCATTTTTATAAGCAATTTTTATACCATATATTTTTCTCTTTTCTTAGTAGCTAGGCACTTAGAAAAGAAAAATAACAAATGGAGATAATTGATAAATATTTAAAAAATGATTTTTAATTATTTTGTATTAGAAACGACTTCAGCAAAACTCCTTTAATATTTATATAATAAGATTTTTTTTTCAATATATGTATGTATATATACTTCTTTCTTTGTTTTTATATGGATTTGCTTATTTTATGAAATTTGAGAAAAACCTTTATTAGGTTATCGTTACTTATATTCTAAAACTAACGGTGTGTAGTTTTTAGTGCTAATTCATTCATGCCGTTTTTGAACTCATAATTTTATATTTTTAATTGACAGCTAAATTAACTGTCCATCCATATTGATGATTCAATTTCCTGTGCTATGATTTTTTTTATTATATTTGATTATTTTATTACACATTTATTAACAAACTACTTTCCAAAGACAATCATTAAAAAAGTTTTTATTAATATTATCATAAAATGATTTTTGCTTACAATTTGAAACATTTTCATTCGATAATTATCATGAATTATCGTTAGCAAACTCGAAACATTTCCAATATTTATTATCGAACAGACGTTTGACATTTAAAATGTCAAAGAAAATTCATTACCTTGATACAAAATTGCTACTTATCGCCTACTCACGCATTATCAATTTACATTTAAACTAAACGAAGCGAATCGAATAATCACGAATGTTGTATTTATCACCAAACTTAAAGAAAGCTGTTATCGTAAATAATAAGTTTTTTAAATAACCTTCTTACAGATCTTTAAAGATGTTAATTAACCTTTTGTGTCTTCGCTGATACAAGGACAAGGCGTAAAAAAACAAACAAAATGACTACAGGTGTCTGACAATATGATTTTTTTGCGATCTAAAAAAATACACATACAACTCACAAGTGTGTAATAAATAGTCAAACGAGTATATGATCGAAATAAAAAGCGGTCGTAAATCACGTCGGTCGATTTGCCATACAATTGATATTCGATATATGACACAATAGAGGGGTATTGAGTTGGAAAAAATATATGTTTGTTCCATTAAATAGCATGTCGTGTTCTTTAAATACCACTAAAGCTATTTAAGTAAAAAAAATATCGATTTAAATAAAAATATATTATTATATTATTAATTAGCTTGTAAGGCCTTTGATATCTGCTCATATTTATTTATGTGCTATTCATAACATGCGACAGTGAAACACAACGTTGACGGTATTTAGCACAAACAAAGCTTACCGAGAATAATTAAAACATACATTTTTGTTTGCATTTGTAATTAATATACATACAATGAAAATATTTTTAGTTGAAAGCTTTGTGTAAATTATATTTTAAAATTTTACTTACTAGAACCCAGAAATACTGCGAAAATATTTATATTGAAAAAAAAATATAATAAAATAACATAAATATAATATTAATAATATTATTTATCCTGCCCGTTCGCTTCATAAGATTCCCATGTCGTCTGGACGAAGTACCGTTACAAGAAATAGCATGCTTTATCTCTTTCTTCGTTGCGTGCGACACCCCTCCTACTTTTATTTCTAGGGGATCGGCGTCAGTTCTGGATTGTTAAATGAATAAATTTGATTAACCTACAATACCACTAACTTCATTCTATAATTTTGCTACTTATGTATCTGATTTTTTTAATTTTGCGCAGAATTTCAAAGCTTTTTTAAATAAATATAATTATTAAAGTCATTATTAAATGTGTTCCTACTATTGTTGCTTCCAAAAACAATAAAATGTTTGTAATTATTATAAGAAAAGAGCATTATTATATAATAAAAATAAAATGGTGAATATTTCTTTAGAAGCGCAGGGTAACGCCCCCTCGCTGTATGGCTGAGAGGCAAATAATAGTGGATTCTAATTAGAATGTAACGGTAAACCGTCGAGCTCGATAGGGAATCTTATGATGCTGCCCGTTCCACTGGTACCTAAACAGTGATGGAGCTATTTGAGCGATCGTAGATAATTTGTAAACTATGACTGCTAATTATCAAAAGCATATTTCACTTCTTCGGGAGTTCTTCAAGGGTCCAACCTGTGCCCTCTGCTCTACTCATTATTCATTAATAACATAAACATGGTAGTTACACATTACATTTTTATTTTTTATGCAGATAATTTAAAATTGTTTAGATGCATTTGATCTCTTAAAGACTCTCTCTACAGAGTGATTTTAATTTTCTATGTAGATAGAGTTTCATCAACCGTCTACCTTTTAGTGTCGGAAAGTATTATATTGTGTAATTTTCTCGACCTTATTCACCATTATTCCTACAACCTTGATGGAAACGTTCTGTCTAGAGAAAATTCCACTAAAGATCTCCAAATCCTTTTAAGGAGCAAGTAAACGAAATCTGCGAAAAATCTTCCAAGGTTCTCGGTTTTGTTATGAGAAACGTGTATCACTTTGACGATCTAACAGTTATTCGTATCCTCTATGACACTTAAGATCGCAGCATTCTAGAGTCAGGATCTATAATTTTAGATCTAAGAATAACCAAATATTTTCTCTTAAACCAAAATGTTTGAAAAAGGTTCTTGATATACCTTTAAAAAATGGTATTTGCTTATTATCCGTTCTTGTATTCCAGCGCCTTTCTTTTAGGAGCGTTCTAACATATATTTGTTTGTCGCCTATTGGCAATCAAACTATTCTCAAAGAATTCCAGTTTTGGGTTCCGAAACGTCTTCGTCTGATGCCCGTTAGAGCCAGAACATCTGAACTAGTGGACTCCCTAATGACTATCGCCATTCAGTTCCTTCATTCAGTTGCATTAGACGTTGATATATTTAATGTCAGAAATGAGGAGCTGGTCCAGTTTTTTTTTTTTTTTATACACAATGTATCATCTTTGATCAACATGAATCACTGAGGTAACTTATTAGGCCACGATGATCGCAATTAAAATAAATATCTAAAAAAAATAATTTACACGTTGCTGAATAAAAAAATGTATATAGTTAATTTAACGATTTAATTTTGAGATTAATTGATTTTGTTTAGCTTCTTTCATTAGTCAATATTTTATTATTATTAATAACATTTTTTGTTAATTATTTTATTTACAAGTAATTAAAAAAAGCGATACAATATCTTCCCATGAACATTAAAACATATTAATAGTTTTTCTAATAACAGTTTTTAATGAAAAACTGTTTCTCGTGATTAAATACAAATTTTATAGGTCTAGTTATATTTATTTACTCAAATCTGCTTTATCTAATTTTAGGAATTATATTATAAAAATTATTTGATATATTAAATTAAATATGTAAAAAGGGATTTGTTTAGTAATATTTTTTAATAATTTGTCTTATAGTAAATGTGCATTTTTCAGTGAAGCTCATTAGCTCTCAAAGTGAAATCTTATTTAAATACATTTTTACCGTGAATTAATATATGTATATTTCTACTAGCGAAAATTAAAATTTAGATATAGATTTAGGAAACAAATTTTTATTTTGTTACCACTTTACCTTCGAATAATATTGTTATTAATTAAAACATAATAACTTCAAAGTCCGTTTATTATATTATAATAGATTTATTTATGTAATATTATTAATTTTAATTATATAATATTATAAATAGATTTCTTGTCACATATAATAAACAGAAATGTATTAGATTTGTTGAAAATTGAGTTTTTGTTTATAATTTATTATGTAAGGGTAAACTGAAACACATAAAGAGAAAACTTTTAGAAATAAAAAGTTTTTTATCGTGCTTTAGGTTTCCTTGAGGTACAAAATCAATATTAACAAATCTTTTATATATAAATTTGGTTCTAAAAATATTTTACTATTAATATAATAACAAATAATACATATTTCCATCGACTCGCAGATCATTTCGCATAGTATTAAATTACAATCGCACAATTCGAACGTCGTTTTATATCCATATAATACAATTTACGGTACTAGTTCGTTAAAAATATTCACAACAATGATATGTTTATGCATATTGTGCTGTGTAAATAATAATCAGAGTCTTTGACACCGGTAGCGCGAGAGGATAAGGAAATATCACGTAACGGCTTCATAAACAAGCGGATTGTAAAATTACAGTCACGGATAATTCACGAATTTACAAGCGTTGTTATTATTGTTATAACACGTACATAGTATTTCTTTATACGCATTAGCAATTCTAATAGCGTGGCTCCAGTTTCCACGCGCACAGGGCCGGATTGGCGATTGGCGGAAATGACCCGAATGGAATAATAAGTACATTTTGGGCGGGTATCTTTAATATGAGCGAATGCAACTAAGCATAGACATGGTAATACGAATGGAGAATGAGAGGAAAAATGTAGAAGGTTATGATTTGCATACACACTCTCTTTTTTCATTTCACGAGAGCCAGAATTCTTTTATGCGTAAAGTTCCCTTGATATGCCAGTCAATTTTGTCGACAGTTGA
The DNA here is from genome assembly GCF_051122295.1 of Plectrocnemia conspersa. NCBI lineage: Eukaryota > Metazoa > Arthropoda > Insecta > Trichoptera > Polycentropodidae > Plectrocnemia > Plectrocnemia conspersa. The sequence continues at coordinate 3,965,250 of NW_028277176.1, read as the reverse complement.
TGGGTTTGTTGTTACAGTAGACACTCTTAAATATTTTGAATTGAATACCAAATTTAGATTTAAGGATATAATAATTCACACGTATATTTGCAATCACTGTCGGCCGGCGTTAATGGACCAGCAACACGGTTTTCGCTCACGTCGTTCCACGGTCACTAACCTCTTATACCTTAAAAGGTGGTGGAAAATTCCTTTCTTAGTATAATTTGGGTCGATGTGTTTTACATAGACTTTCAATAATCATTCAACTATATTTGTCATGAATTTAAAAAAAAAATTAAGTAGCCACAGTACTATCCATCTGACGAGTATTTCACTAATTCTGAAGTAAAGCAAGGAATTAATTTAAGTAATTTTCTTTATCAACTTATCAATGAGAAACATGCGGCAAATTTAAACTAAAAATATTTATGATATGCTAATGATCTAAGAGTGTTTTAGAGTAATTGTTAAAATGTTTAAGGCACTTTACCTATCAGAACTTCATTGTAGTTCATGCAGATGGGTTTTAATCAGAAATACTTTATTCGATAATTCGGAGCGTGTGTCACTTAAATAATTTATTGACAATTTGTCTGAAATTTTAGCGAAGCAGAGAAATATGTTCAGATATTCAGAAAAAAATCTCAGATATAAAATAAAAATAATGGATTGTATTCTAGTGTATGTATGTAAGTGCTGAATTAATTTTCTAAATATAACTTCATTATAAAAAATAAATTAAAGCTTTATTCCTGAAGGTAAATATAAATGCAGCATTTAATGAATATAAACATATAAAAAAATCATAGTAAAATATTTAAAATTATTTGACTAAAGTTTCTAAAGGGTGGTGTCAACAATCCTTCACTTCTTAGTTTTGGTTTTGAATGGTAGTAACTGGTGGAAGTTCATAATGAAAGTTATTGTACGAAGTGAATGATATATGCTATATGTGATATATGCTAGAAGGGTAAGATTTTTTACGCTGGCTTCTATTAATTTGTGACTGGAATTAAATTTGTATTTTTCCGTAGTTTTTCTAACACAAATAGTCGTTGAAGTAAGGATATTAAAAGGTGGAAGTACATTTCACGAACAGTGATCAGCGTCTCTCAATTCCATATATTATTTTGTGTCTGTAAAGGCACTGAATAACCGTTGTTGATGAATGCAAAATGTAAATAGTTTATTGCGCTTTTAGCCCGTATATGCGACAAGTCCTTTACTCACGGGCAAAGCATCTTTGCAATAAATGTTTTCTATCTGCCCAAAACTATATACTTTGAAAAAGATTAACTTTAATATTTCATTTTCCAATGATTCTATTATTTGTTTGAAAATGTTAGATTTGTTATTAAATAACGCCATTAAGATTATCACTAATATGATATTGCACAACAGTGGTTGCAAATCATGGACACACATTTCGATGCTCTTCGATTTTGTGTTGTAGACTAGATTTCTCTAAATAGTCGCAAATGCGTTCTTTGTTTTTAACCGTTGTGGCCAGGAGGTCAGCGCTCAAAGTTTTACTCCTACACGAGCAATCAAGCTTCCCAGCGAGCTTGCATAAAACAATTCATGAAAAATAATGTTTTTTTTAAATAATATCTACATAGTTGTGTACGGCACTTATATTTTTTTTAAATTAAATGTTTCGTGTGCATCTGTAATATTTATATATAATATATGCTTAAGTTGTATTTATATAATTTTAGGATTTAGATATTAAAAAGAGTGTAATTCTATAAAAATTTTAATATATTTCCATAGTATTTTTTTATTATAAAATTTAATTTTAATGGTCATACACTTAGATTTAAAAGTAACTCAATGCATACATTAAAATATTTTGCGTCTGGTTTGATATTAAATAAATATGTAATTTACCGTAAAAAAAACGAGTTACACGTGTTGGCATCGCGCTTGTCTAGACTGTAAAATTTATACATGAAGTATTGTTATTACTAAGGGTCGGATCGCGGATTCATTTTCTCGGAACGCGGCTGATTTTCAGTACCTGCTGTTAGAATCACAATGAGGTAAACAACTAATAAATACAGGTCTATGCACTTTTCACAGCAAAAAGTTTTCGTGTTCTGAGAAAAAAAATCCGCGATCCGACCCTTAATAATTACATTTAACCTCAGCTTGCTTTTTCTTACATAAATAATACAATTTTCTTGAATTAATTAGTGAAATATTTTAAACGTACAAAACTGCTAAGTTGAAGTTTTTAAGTAGGTAATTAGAAATAATAATGTTCATACAATCCCTAACAAATTAATATATGTAGATAGCGTTTAAAAATTAATTATAAGACAATATAATTAAATAAGTTAGGTATTTTAGTGATACTAAAATGTTTTAAAAAGTTATTTATAGAGGACCAATGTATTATATTTAAAAACAAAATTATTGTTTTTTAATTTTTTTAATTTAATATTGTTATATATCTACATATATGGGGTTAAGTGTGAACCACCTCACTTGTTTAGCAACAAGAATTTGATCAGCAACAGACGCTTTATCATTATTTTAAGACTGGAAGACGAAATAGAATCTGCTTATATTAACATATAATGTTAAAAATAGCGGGGAATGATTTTTTTCTTAAATAACGAAAATACACCGATTATATCGATTCACAACTGACATGTAAAGATAGAACAAATTATTTTATGGTAGCTAGAGTTACTAAGCGTTTTATTAGAATAATTCAAACCCTCTTCGAAACTTTGAACTTCGAAGTTGAGAAGAGTCGCCGTGTTTTATCAAAGATACTTAAAATAAAAAAATCATATTGAACAATTTATAACTATAATATTTACAAGGTACTAAAAAATTATTATAATAAATTTAAGAGGCGATAATTAAATTAATTAAATTTACTACCGATCTTCGCGTCGATTAAAAAATATATTTCTTATTAAAAATTCTCTCGCGTATTTCCTTATTCAATATCATGAATTAACGTTCTTATGTGAATTCATAATTGAATTATGGAATGAATTGTACTTTTGAATGCCTCCACGCAATTGGAAGTGTTAAATATTTAAATCCGCTATAAAATCTTGCTAAATTATAATATTGCAGGTATGGATAAGTAAAATAGAATTTTAACGATTGAATAGATGGTTGTATTGCAGGATTACCGTGTGATTATAAAGAGAAATCGCTCTTTAGGAGAACCCTAGAAGGTGTATTATGCGAATCGCATATATTTTATAAATTAAATTTTCATATGTAGACGCTAAGTATGCTTATTAAAGTTGGAGTTTAAAAACAACTTGTTAACATAAAAGATGGTATTTTTAACTCAACTTCTTTATTACTTTGCATCTGCATTTTAATAAAATTATTTATATGTATACATATATTTTGCGTTAAGCTATATCATGACTTTTTGTCTATTTTTTATATTTTAGTAAAGTAAAAGTAATGTTTTAAAATATAATATTAATGTAGTAAAAATAATATAAGCACCAGGTGGCAAGAACTACATATATTTTTAATTAATGCCACTTATTTGCAGAAGGTATTAATTACACACAATAAATAACGTTGACAAACCGATCTCTTGACACCTCAAATTATGCGAAACGTCTGCAAATACCATGTATATTAAGATATTGCTCATATTAAAATATGAAAATTGATTATTATTCGTAAAAAATCGCAATAATTATTAACATTTAACGACCGCGCTGAGACTTTGGCATTTCACGGCTGTATCATCTTTCATATTGTACAGAATTTCAATTAAGTCGTTAACCGCAGACCGTTGACAGGCGAGGTTGAGAATATTATTAATCGAAACAAAAATCGACACTCTTACGTTTGTTTACTTACAACGTTAATAACAAAAACGTAGTCGTGTATCTAATTAAAAAAAAATTGGAAAGAAAAAATTAACTCAACATTACAAGCGCAATCTGATCTATTTCGTGACCGAGATAAATCGTGATCGACTTCGGGTAACGAATAGCCGGTGAAAAAATGACATTTTGCATATACACGCTCCGAGTGCCTTTCTCGAATAAGTTAAGGCTTATTTCAGGCACGAAAATAGGTAATCGGCATTTATGACAATCTCCTAAAGCGGAATCTGATTAAAATCAGATTGCCTAACCGAGACGTTTAAATTTAATAAAACTCCATTTATTGATAACTTATCTTATTTTTATATCTGGTTTTAATGTTGTTTCTTAATAGTTTGACACGCTGATTTTAAAAAGCTTTGTCAGGAATAGTGTATTAATATTATCAGGCTAGCAATAAAATGTATAACAATCTTGCACTACAATCTGGTTTCAAAATCGTTGTTATTTTTTAAATAATGGCATTATATTGTAAAATGTGATTTATTTTTATATTTTTAATAGTTTCGATGCACTTTTGAGATCTTATAAAACTCTCGGTAACTCCAGCTTGAGCCATATGAGCCGTTGATTTTGAAAGTGGGGCAAGTCTATTTTTTTTAAAAAAACAGTTTGAGCTAATTTTCATTAGAAATTATCTTTAAATATTTGTTTTTAATCAATTCATAATCATATCTGTAAATAACAGTGTAAATTTCTTACTAGTAATTAATTCTGGTCAATGATATTAACTGTTAAATTAAAATAACTTTAATAAAAAATGCTAGTTAGTTTTCATAGCTAAATGTAAATATACCTGACAATTCGATTGAAAAAATATATATTAAATAGTATTAAATGTTCATACTAAAAAATAGTAATAAATTTATATTAATATTTTCACACTTCCACACCTGTGTTGATGACTAGATAAAATTTTATTATTTCCCCACATTTTTTGCAAATTTTTGATTTCATTAAGTAACATGATACGCTCGCTATAACCAGATTAGATTATTATAATCGAAAGGAAAAACATGGAATTAAATATTCATTTCACTCATAAAATATAGTTAATGTAATTCTAAAACTAATTGGTTTGTGACCATTTGGATAATATTATTATTTGAAAATAATGCAGTAATAATTCAAGTAAACCTTTAGTCCAGTCAAATAAGGCGAAATAAAGGCTAAACCTCGTTTTGATGTTCTAAGGACAGGGCGAAAAGTCTCATAAAATATCGTGTCTGCTAATCAAGATATCAAAGGTCAAAGGTCACAAAATTTGTTTTTTTGCAAATATCTCGCGTTTTATGCGTTGCACGTCATTAGATGCTTCCCAAAACTTGTAAAGCATAAAATTATCTACAAGTTTAGTTATAATATTTGTTTTGTATCATTAACCGTTTTTGAGATATAGCGCGAAGAGTGGGAGGCGTACATCCGTTTATAGAATCCAGCGAGTATTTCTACCTGCTTAACTTGGTATAAGCTTTGAAAAAGTAAACAATCGTGAAAAAAGTGGTCTCGGCAAGTCGTTTGAACCATAATTTTATTACTTTCTTCATTGTATTATTAGGAATTAAAAATGAAATATTGCTCGACAAGAAATTTGTGCGAAAAAATTGAAAGAGTTGAGAGATGTCCTTACGGAGTATGTACCAGATGATAAGAAGATCATTTCCAAATTAAGAGAAAAATATTTGACTGATATTATAGTTATAACGAAGATTGGATCATTCCCTATTTTTTCTTTTCGCGATGCTCAAGCTTAAGTTTTATCCATAGCTTAGTATGAAAATAAAAAAGGCACTTTGGAAGAAGAGCACTTGCGCGTAATGGAAGCTGCTGCGGCGATTATTAGAGAAGATATTCGATCTTCTGTTGTTGAGACCAAGTCTTATCCGCCCCCGAGTAAAATATTAATGAAGAAATTCCGAAAACTTTATTACATTTTCTGCAAGAAGTTATTATAAAGAACAGAAAAGGAAAGACGGGGCATTTTAAAACGAAATACACAGCTATAAGTCATGCTATAATGACTTCCATACGAAAACGGTCCTTTTCTTTGCAGTTATTAATAAGCCTATCTGTATTTCTTCATAGAAAAAATACAGATAGGCCAAACATCCAAAAATCTTTTGGATGTTTTGTCAAGTTTAGGTTTTTTCGCTTCATATAGTGATACTGTAAAATGTTAAATTTCAGCTGTTTATCACCCACAGCCTCGTAATCAACCATCATAGTCAAGTGCCTTAGTACAGTATGCAGCAGATAATGCAGAAAAATATTTATACTCTTGATGGCTATAATACTGTTCATATAATGGGAATGATAAAAATAATAACTCCAAAATCTGAAGTTATATCTGATGACCGCATAAAGAAATTTACAACAAAACCAAGTGCAAAGGAGTTAGCAGCACTATCACATATACCCCTTCTAGTGTATGAAAATCATGTCGTACCCGGATTGAGCAAGAGATTCAAGTTCAAAATTTTAATGATGTAGAAGAACTAACCGAACAAATTTAAGGTAGTTGATTTGTTGTGGAAGTACGGAAAGTGGAAAAATATCTCACCGTTGCCAGGGTGGAATGGATTTATTGAACAACTTACAAAAAACAATGAGAACTTTGTAACTTCTCAGATTCTGTTTCTTACTTTTATTCATCATCCTGTGAGTAATATAGACACAATTTACACTACATTACAGTGTGCTATAAACACTGCCAAGAAACATGAACAAAGAACATACTTAATAACTTTTGATCAGCCGTTGTACATAAAATCACGTGAAATCGTAGCAGCTTCAGATGCTAGCTCAGACTTGTCCAGAGTAGTTGTGAAACTAGGAGGCTTTCATATGCTTATGTCTTTTATTGGATGCATAGGGTATATAATGAATGGAAGCGGAATCAAGGAAGCTCTCAGTACAATTTATGCATCGAATTCTGTGGACAAAATGTTGGATGGTCCCGCTTCTGCAAGAAGTATCAGAGGCCATACGTATTACTTTTTGCATTATCGATGATGATTTTTGAAGATATGGAGATTGAAAGTTATAATGCTTTAGATAGGTTCATTCAGCAAATAACAATTTGCGATGTTTTCTACGAAACTGTGGAAGAATGTACAGTTAACTCTGGCTCCGTAGTTTACATAGCGTTATCCTATAAACCAGCGGTTTCCAACCTTTTTGTTACTACGCCTCCCCAAAAAAAAAAAAATTTTTCCGCGCCTCCCTTACCTTTTATTTTTCTAATAGATTAAATAATATAGACACGTTTTAAATAATAAAAACTTTATTACATAAATAAACTGAAAACCACAATTAACAGAATAATAACAAGGTTTAGTTATAACATACACATACGTGTATATTTATTTTTATATATAAGTTTTTTTAAACAATTAAACCAACTACATCTATCGCATAAAAATTTAATGCGACGGTTTTTGTTGTTTATTAGCACAAAGCTTATCAAATCTTGGGGGCAATGTGGAGAGTGCCACTCGTATCTCTTTTTCGACTACTAACCTGTTGCGATATTTAGTTTTCATTGCAGCCAGTGCCGAAAAGCCCGTTTCGCATAAATACGACGTTACAAACGGTAGAAGCACTTGCATTGCTTTGCAATACAAAGATTCATACTCTCCTTTAAGATTCATCCAAAATTGAATTAAGGTTTCATTTTGAAACTTTTGTTTTAGTAGGCTATCGCATGATAATTCTATAAGTTTTTCCTTTTCAATGGTTGTCAGCTCAAATTTGTCGTTTTCATCGTCGATAAATGGATTCTGTACCCACAAAAACTTTGAGAAATCAAGATCTTTAAAATAATTTGCAAAATGCAGCACTAGACCATCCAAGTGTTCAATAAAAAGATTCTTGCTTGTTTCAATATTGGCTGTGGCCCAGAAATCTTTTGACAGTGAAAACATGTCCAACTCATTCTTTTGTAAATTTGACTTCCATAACTTCAACTTTTTAATGAAAGCTTTTACTTTGTCTTTTTGAACAAGTGGATGCATTTGTGATCCCTGCATTGATTTATTCAAACTGCTCAATTTTCCAAAAATTTCAACTAAATAGGCAAGTTTAACAAGCAAATTATCGTTCGTCCACAAATGTGCCTCTTCGTGGTGATTTTCTTCGAGAAAGGCTGTTATTTCTTCTTTGAGTTCAAATACCCTTTGAATCGCTTTTGCACGAGATAGCCAGCGAACTTCACAATAATACAGAAGTGAGGTATAATTAGCTTCCATATCTACACACAACTTTGCAAACAGCCTAGATCTCAAAGGACTGTTCTTAATGTAGTTTATAATTTTTGTAAAAATGTTGTTAAGTTCCTCGCTCATATTTTTTGACACTAGAGCTGCTCTGTGAAGCATACAGTGCGTCCAGATAGCATGTGGTGCTTTCTTTTTAACTAATGCTTGAAGACCTGCTTTGTGTCCGGACATTGAGTGAGCTCCGTCAGTACACAGTCCAATACAATTACTCCACGTTATGTCGTTTTCTTTAAAAAAACTGTCCATTATATTAAAAATTTCAATGGATGTGGTCTTTCCAGGAATGGGTTTGCAAAATAATATATCTTCTAATATATTATTTTCCACAACATATCGAACATATGCAATTAAATGGGCATCTTTAGCTATATCAGTTGCCTCATCTACTTGTATGGCGAATTTCGAAGTACGCAGCCGAGAAACTAATTGATCGCAAATATCTTCAGATATATCATTGATTCTTCTTCCGACTGTATTATCAGCAAGCGGAATTTGTTGCAACTGTTTTGCATATGATTCGCCGAACATTATTCGAACCATATCAATAGCTGCTGGTAAAATTAGAGTTTCTCCTATTGTATGTGGTTTCTTACATTTTGCGATTCGGTAAGAGACATGGTACGAAGCCAATAATGCATTTGGTGATACAGAAAGAATATTTTTGAACGTTTGCTTTTGATTATTAAGCTCATCCAATTTTCTTTCAAAATATTCTATGGACTTATCAACGTATTCAGAATGTAGAGTTTCATGGTGCCGTTTTAATTTGACTGGTCTCATACTATCTGAAGCCAAAACTTTCGAACACAACAAACACATTGGTGAATCCTAATGATAAATAGGATGAACTGTATTGTCTTTTCTTGGGAGCTTTACTTCCTTGTACTTTTTTGATTTTATTCCCACTAGTATCAGCATCAGTATCTTCATTATTGTTGACTTTTCTCTTGTAACCACTCAAAAATTTATCCATTCGTCTAAAAAATATTTTATTGATATAAATTAAAATCAATGATAGTTTAAATAAAAAAAAATGAAGTTTAAAATATACTAACGATTATTTTCAAGAAGAAATCACGTCAGAAACAATTAAAAAAAACAATATCACGCCCGCCGACACGCTTCAGTTGACACGAGTGACATTTAAATTTGAGGTTATTGTTTTATGCAACTAGCGGTCGTTTTGTGTATTACCGAAACAGAGCGTTTGCAAACGCGCCATTTTTAAATTTCTCCGCTCCAGATAATTTTTTTAATAGGAATTAAATATATGTAAATGTAAAAAAATGAACATTCATGCACTGAATTTTCACTGTTACGTTAATATATCAAGTTTTATTCATTTGTAGTTATTATGGTATAGAAAATAATTCATTAAAAAATGTTGGCGCCTCCCCTGGCAATAGTCCGCGCCTCCCCTGGGAGGCGCGCCTCCCAGGTTGGAAACCGCTGCTATAAACGGATGCGCGCTTCCCACTCCCCGCGCTATATCTCGAAAACCATTAACCATACGAAGAAATAAATTAAAACAAACTTGTAGAAAATTTTATTTTCTATAAGTTTTGTGAAACATTTAATGACATGCGACGCTAAAGAGGCGAGATATTTGCAAAAAAACGATTTTTATGACCTTTGACCTTTAATATCTTGATTAGCAGACACGATATCTTTTGAGACTTTTCACCATATATTAAGAACGCCAAAACAAAGGTCTGTGCAAAATTTCAGCTTGTTATCTTTCATTCCGAGGTTAAACCCTTATTTGACTGGACTTATATTTTTATACTTATATTTTTGCCAAATTGTGGTATTAAGGATAAGGTTTTCTTGCTACAGTATTGAGTTAAATCTTTGAAGAAGAAGTTTTTCAAAGACCGGAAGCAGACTAATTGATTTGTAACCAATATTGCATTAAAATAAATGGTATGAATTTAATGCATTTCTCTGAATTTTTTTCAAAAAAATTAGAGAGGAAAAAATATTAAATTATATAGCTTTTTTGTTATACCAGAAATTTACAGGAAACTCTTCTATGTTAAGTTTAAAATAATCATATTTGATAAAATATTCAAATTAAATTGCCCAATAAAATGATATAAAGATAATTTTAATATTGAGAAATTAAAATATACGACTTAATATAAAAAGTAATATATTTTTTTTATTTATATTCAATTATTATTTAATATGTTTTTCTTCCATTTAGAAACTTTTCGCAACCCACGACTTTACCAAGCGCTGATCTATATAAACATATATAGCACAAGACACCTTATAAGGCCAACACATAATTTAGAACTTAACGATCGACTTCCGAACTTTACAATATAATACGACAACGTTAAATTTAACTCGCTTCCGAGCTTTGAACCTTCGGCGCGTACGCAGGCGGTAAATTTTCGTCACGAGTTTAATTAAAGGCTCCGCTCGTAATTTTCGACTTGGTTATCGTTTTCTCAATTTGTTAAAGTAATGAAGCGAGAGCCATGAAAAAAATTGCTATGATTCATGGTTGTTTTTCCGCGATCGCGTGACAAATCATAGGTGAAAAAGCACCGTAGCTGAAGTGGCGTGATCAATAAGCAGTATCCACCTTTGGGTTACTCGTCGGGATTTATTGTAAGAAATCACGCCACTAAAAAAAATATACAGATAATATAATACACAATAACCATAATTTTCATAGGAAATTGTGCGCTGTTTGGTGTTGATTGCAAATTTGGCCGTTTGGCGTGAGTTCAAGTATCTTGATGGCCATAGTTGACATTGTTGTTTAGATATGCAAATAATCTGAATAATTTGATTTGGTGCTGCTATTCAGCAATAGCCTGATTACATTTTATTTTTATCAGATTGATACAAATAGCTTTATAAGCATTTGGTATATAAATATAAATATTTTTTTTTAATGTCTCTTTCAATTTTTATTGTAAGTTATATTTATCGTATTTTTGATGTAAATTTTATATTTGTTTCCATTTTTTATTTATCTAATCTTCATTGATTTTTATTTTTTTTTATAAAACGAAGAATATTGTAATTTAATTAATTATTGTTTTTTACGATTGTTTATTACTTATGATATTTTTTAGTCTCTTTTTTCTGCTTGAATAATTGTCGTTTTTATATTTATTTATTTAATTTTTTTTCTTTATCTATTGCAGTTTTATTTAAAATTTAGAAAAAGTTATATTATAGATTAAATTTTGTTTTGGTTATTGATTTTTGTATGCTTTTAAGCCACATTTTTATATTAGCAATGGACGGAATAGCGCAGTCCGTAACGTCTCATATTAGTAACTCTGAGGTTGCGGGTTCGAGCCTCAGCAGTAGCACTCTAATTTGTATGTATAAAAAATACTCTATTATTACAAACCGATCCATTAATTGATTGTAAAGTATACAACACAATCATTTTTGATTAATAAAATATATGTCACCGATTCCCAGACTTTCAATCTGGTGGTTTAATAATTACTTATAGATCTTTTCATGATATATAGTTGGTACAGAGTTTCCCCGTTGTAACGCATTGGGCTCACGCTTGTCAGGCTACAACGGATGATTTAAAAAAATAAAAATAATCTCTTATTAAATAATTTAAAATCAATTTGGTAACATATATTATTATCCTTCCAAAAAACGGGAACATATATGTATGTATATAGATTTATTTGATGACTAAATCTTCCTCTTGGCAAAATTTAATTAGCCGCTCGCCCCTTTCATTGCGATCACTTAGTCCGAAGCGTCTTGTTATTTCCGATTTTTGCATTGAAGAAACATATAATGATATTAGTGCAGTGTATCTTTATCAGCTACAGTAGCGTATATTCGTATTATATTAATTTGAATCAGATTCTTTATTAGTTGTATCATCATTTATATCACAATTTATGTATTTATTGCAACATGACAGGTGCTAACTTAATACGTTACAACGGAGTAAATATAATCAAACTACAAATTAGTAAGACACCATAATAAATTCAAATCAGTGCTTACTTTATTTTTAATTAATTTTTTATTACGATATTTATCCGTGAGATAAGGAAAATCTATAAAAAAACTCATTTGTGATAATCGATCAAAATTATAATTATAAATTATAAAAATATTATAAATGAATAATAACAAAATTAGAATTACATAATTAAGAACGGAATAGCGTAGTCGTAACGTAACGTCTCAGACTAGTAATTCTGAGGTTTCGGGTTCGAGCCCCCGGCAGCGGCACTTGAAAATTTATAAATAAAAAATACGCTTTTATTAAAAAAAAACCCGGCTTCAACTACAGTGACATCTATTGATGGCAAATCATAATTTCAGTCATCGATTCCTAGTCTGGTGGTCAATACTTACTTGTAAGTATTCATTATGTCTGATTGAAGATTAATAAAATAGATAAATAATCACTAATTATGACCTCCTATACACGATTAAAAATAAAATGTGATTCAAACCCAGATTTTTAAAGTATTATTTATTGACTTATACCACTGGTTCTTATTTATAATAATCATATTTTGTACAGTACAAAATTTAACATGATTTGCATTGCTGAATTATTATTTAATTAATACCGAAATACTCAATTATAATATTAGTAATTTAGTATTTATAATTTAAATGTATTTTCTGTATATTACGGAAATATATACGAGTAATTTTTGTTATCAAATATAATACGATTGTGATATTGAGGACATTTTGTGACTATATGTATGCCTTTAATAAATATTCCAATAACAGAGGATGACAAACTTATTTGCAGTTTCGATACCACTGGTATAAGTCGGTGATTATTATATAATAGTCGGTGTTTTAAGGTGAAGTTACTTAATAACGATTTTTCTATAAATAATATTTAAGCGGCGAATGAAAGTGAACTTTATTAATTATTTAGGAACTGAAATTTTATAAATATACTTATAATTTTATTTTATTCTCTCGTTTAACTTTATTTATAATTACGTTTAAATATTAAGGTTATTAATTAAAATTCAATCAATAAAATTTAATTACATTTTGAGAGTGGGAAAAAATATATGTTTAATAATAATTTAATTTTAAATATTATGATTTCGTAGTTAGTCGTTTTTTTACGCTACTTTATATACAATAATTTGTATATTTTATTGATATTGGTGTTTATCTATCAATACCCATTGTAAAAAAGTTATTAATCGTTCCTTGTTGCATAGAGAGATCAGAGGTTCACGGTTAAGACTTTGTCGTTTAGTGCCAGAATATCAATAGGTAGTAAAATTGGCATACGGAAATTTACTTTGTACACCGGCGGCTCGAAATCTGGTCAATGTAGAGTTTTACTAGCTAATAATTTATTTTTGGTACTAATTCTGGATTTCTGTGAATTGGCCATTTTATATATGTATTTTTAACTAAACATGTTCTTCAGTGACCCATTTCATATATATTTTATTTTACATATTTCATTTTGATTCAAATAAACTATTATTTATTGATTATGGTGTTACGATAATTTAATTTGTTATGAGATATTTAGTTTAAATAATCAATAGATTAATTGTTTTAATTATCAATATTTATAATTAAAACATATTTTCTGAAATAAACACGGAATTGTTATCTTGTTGAATCTAATACAAATGTAATATTGAAGACATTTTGTGATTAAATGTATGCCATTATAACAAGAATTATCTTATGTTTATAAGAACGAGAAATGTATGAGTGTAATGGGTAAATATATCAGGAACATTATTAAAAATTTATGTTGTTAACTTTGTTATATAAAACTTAATCCAAAAGCTATTTTAAGCACTTATGTCCATTTACCTTCAGTATCCAATGTCCGGTTATAACGTATAACAGTGAAAGTACGCAATGTGAGATTATTAACCCTTTTGAGTTTACAATAGATACTTCATAAATCAATTTCAGAAAATCAATTCTCGGAACTTGAACTTGAAATTCAATTTACCAGACGGTTTTATTAAAACAAACAATGACTGAGGAAGTACGGATTTTATATTGAATTGTTACTATACAAACAGTGGGAGACTAAATAAAATTCAGTCATCCATGACGCACTACGTATTTTTTTATTTAGTAAGAAATGATCTGTAAACATAATAAATCGCTACCTTTTCCTAATATATTAATTGGCATAAATTATGTTGACAATATCTGCACATTTACTAAGCACACTGTTACACTTATAACACGATTCAGTAGTATTAGACATAATTTATAAACCACGTAAGCTATGCATTTGATTGAAATTAATTACGTCGAGATAAATACGCTAGATGGAAAACGTCGATAAGAATTTAATTACCGCTGAAGAAATCTCTCTACGATCGTTTAACGTTCAATGTGATCGTTATCGACATTGTAACGATAATGTGCAGAATGTACTCGAGTTCTGTCATATGGTTAACGATCGTTATTTATATTACAGACACACAGAAAGATCTATGGACAGATATCAGCATTATATAACGATATGTTATCAATTTGCATATGTTATGAAATAATTTATTTAAATATTAAATTATAAAATAAGATCCGAAAAGAATCTTGATTTAGTTTTATTTTTTATTCGTTGGCTTTATTACTTTTAATGTTTGTAATAGCCATTAGATTAGAAGATATCTGTGTGGTCCGAGCGTAATTACTCCGTCCGAGTAGTTTGCTCCTAATGATAATGCATTCATGGTCTCCTGGCAATTTACGAATGTAATTTAATTTTTTAAATTTTACACACGTACATGTGTATAATGTTATATTTTCGTTACAATAACAAAATAGGTATTATTTGCAGAATTATGAACATGCACACCATTTTCGCAGCGCTGTTCGCGCAACATAATGTCGCATTAATCTTTATTGCTATTGTTATTATTATCATTATTATTATGAACTTTCCGTTGAGCCAAAACAAAAGCCATCCTAATCGAGACTTACTCATTCTTGAGCTTTAAAACTAGTTTTGAAAAATATACTAATGTCTTAGCATAGAATTAACTTTGTTTGAACTATATTCTATAATTATTGGATGGTAATCACTAACAACAGATCGTATCATTGACGACTACAACGACGACTCTCAAACCGACGAATACTCGACAGACACTAATCAAAATAATCGAGACATTTTTTTTGCGGTTTTTAATAATGGTTGAAAAAATAAATATATATATATATATATATATATATATATATATATATATATATATATATATATATATAAATAATGTATTTGGTAAGCTCGTTGAGAAGCTTGCCAAATACAAGGCTGATATCCTGGTCGCAACGGGTAATAATAAGGGACGCGATCGCGACTCTCTAGATCACTTAAAGACTCGAAGCTGAAGGGCGTCGTATATAAAATATAAAAGACGTGACATTGTGTCTTAGCAAAAATTTGTCGACGGACGACAATCACTCATTATCAAACGTATCATCGACGACTACAACGACTACTCTCTAACGTTATTTTTTGGTTTGCCAACAATTTTAATCTTTGAACATGTATATTTAAATTGCTGCTTGTGTAATATAACTTTAACGGCATTTAAAAAATATTTAGCGTATTATAATCATCGACTCTTAAACTGTTGTTAAGCACTTAAAATAATAATGTAAATCAGCAGTTTCTTCCTCGCTTATTAAGCTACCCATCCGAATCGTAATAGCCGAAGGTTTGATTTATTGAACAACGAAATTGTTTTCGCGCGCCTCGAATGCAAAACAATGCGAAAGTATTTAACGTGAAATTGTCCCGGCGGTGTTGTGAAACTTGTACGTGATATGCAGGGCTTCCGTAAAACGTTTGTCTTTACGACCTAACTTCATTACCATTAACAACGAGCAAAACGGGTATTTCATAGTATTTCGAACATTGCGATTTTTGATAGCTACTTTCTCGCCTCATAAATCTGTCTTCTGAATATGGCCGTATACGATTCGTTAGTATTTGATTGAATTTAAGATATGAAGGAAATGGAAGGCGCTGTGTCTTTAAACTACGTAGTATTTTTGCTGTTCCTACATATTTAATTAACCGAAAAAAGAGCAATAGAAAATATCAACATTTTTTATTCTGGCCCAGATTTGTTTTCCGATTTCAATTTGCGAAGTCAGTCTTCCTGCTCCTCTAAAACGAATTTTATATATGATTCTTAAAACCTCATCATTTCTTAATCTTTGTCTTCCGGTGATATATTGTTTCCCGTGACCGTTTCGAATCAAAGAAATATTCTGTCAATCCTTGCGTATTATTTATGTGAAACCATTTGTTCTAGTCATAATGAGAGCATTTGTGTGGTCCCATCCTTTACACTATTGTCTAGTTCATTATAATTGATGAATAATCATTTTTGATCACAGTCATAAATAAGATATCAAGATTTTTATTATTTTTTATTTTAATTAATACAAAAATCGTATTGTATTAAATAAACATAGGTAAAAATTAATTTATTGAAACTAATGAAAAATATTATATTAGATATTTATTTATCTAATATTTTACATATTCAGGACAGAATAATATTTTTAAAATATTAAAGCATTTAATCATGAATCAGAGAGCCTATTTCTTATTTTCGTGTTGAATCGTTTTACCGCCGTAGAAAATATTCGTTCGATTTCCGTTGAAGTAGGCTTGATTAAAAATAATGATTTATATAACAGATAAAAATTTAGAGTCCGAGTTCTATTTAATTTCAAGATATGAAACTCCTTTTAATGATTGTATCTATTATTTTTCACCGTTGAAATATTTTGGTGGTGTATTAAATATTTATTCAATTTTTTGACAATACAATCAGTGCTCTCTTCTTCTTCGGTTACCTTGATACTTTCTACACTAGAAAAATTCCTCTTTAATAAATTTTTATAGATACATTTTATGAACAACTTTGCAACAAATAAATTAAACTAATAAGGCACATATTTATTATTTTTATTGTATTTTGACTTTCAGAATTGAAAACATTTCTTGCAGTAAAGTTGTATTGATTTTGAACAACTTTTTCATCAGGAAATTCATAATAAGTGCCATCTCGGTGACTCGGAAAAGCAGTTAATACCATTAATACCGGTATTGACTGTTTTTCACTCGGTAATACCGGTATTAAAAATTCTATTATTATTGCTATTATATAAACATGGTAAAACATGTGAGCGGTACTTGGGTTATTTTCTCGTTTTTTTATTTCCAATTAATTATATTAATAATATTAATGTCAATACCGGTAATACCGGTATTGGCTGTTTTTCTCTTGTACAATACCGGTGTTGAAAACTTCAATATTGCAATAAACATGGTGAAACATGGAGCGATAATTTTTTGGTTCTTTCTTATGTATAATTAATTAAAATACTTATTTTATTGTCACTACCGGTAGCATCATAAGATTCCCTATCGAGCTCGACGGTTTACCGTTACATTCTAATTAGAATCCACTACTATTTGCCTCTCAGCCATACACCGTGGGGGTGTTACCCTGCGCTTCTAAAGAAATATTCACCATTTTATTTTTATTATATAATAATGCCCTTTTCTTATAATAAATACAAATATTTTATTGCTTTTGGAAGCAACAATAGTAGGAACACATTTAATAATGACTATAATAATTATATTTATATAAAAGATCGTTGAAATTCTGCGCGAAATTAAAAAAAATCAGATTCATAAGTAGTAAAATTATGGAATGAAGTTAGTAGTATTGTAGGTTAATCAAATTTATTCATTTAACAATCCAGAACTGACGCCGATCCCCTAGAAATAAAAGTGGGAGGGGTATCGCACGCAACGAAGAAAGAGATAAAGCATGCTATTTCGTGTAACGGTACTTCGTCCAGACGACATGGGAATCTTATGAAGCCTACCGGTAATACCGGTATTGCTTGTTTTTCTCTTGGTAATACCGGTATTTAAAATTCAAGTATTATTGTGATCCCTACACGTGCATTATACTTTTTATTACTTGCCGAAAAGTATCGCGAGATTCGAAATATTCTTTCGTTGTAATTGATACTCGTACTTTATAAACAACGGTAAAAGGTTTTATTGTTAATACGAAATAGTCCCTTGCTGCAGTAAATTTTTATCTGCAGTATCTGTTTCTTCCAGAATATTTTTTGTCGTTCGGTAAATCTATATATGAAAGAATTTTTCTTTTATCATTACATAATAACACATATTAAATATACGAAATATTGATTTTGAAAAAGTATTGATTTTCGGGCTACTTTTTTTTGAAATCCCTGGTACTCGAAATAGCATAAAATCTGACAATTCCCTAGTTATTGTGAAAAGTTGTATGTCGCTAAGCATTTTTTTGTACTACTGAAGTGTTGTCGACAATCAAACTATTCAAGAAAAAAATCTGTTTTTGAGTTCCAGAACGTCATTTTTGAAATAAATAAATCAATGTCTTCATATTTTAAACACAAGCTACCCGTTTATTTAGGCTGACAATTTACTTGCACATCACAGAGATGAGAGCGAAGAGAGTTCATGCAAATACAGAAATTGTCGTTACTTTTTATTACACCTAGTACATAGGCAGTAGATAAACTTAACTTAATTTCATATATGGAGACAAGACTACAGCCTTATACCATTATATTTTCCTTTAGCTTATAAAACACCCCTCTTATTATCCTAACGACGGAATCGGACCGAACGTGACGCGATAGTCGAGCACTAAAACTGACGTACGGTTATTGTTCAGGGAGAGGTCGTCATAGTTGAACCGTGGCGTAGGATTTACGGTAGTTTCACGCGGTGGCGCCGGTAAACATTCGTTGTTACATCACGCCGAATCAATGTACACAGTCAAAACTGTATTGCCACCAAAGCATTATTTAATATCTACAGAGTCGTAAATCTCTTGAAATGGCTATTGACGCTCGCGAAATTAATTAATTAAATTTGAAATATCGTGCGATAAGTGAAATTTTGATATTGTGCTTCGAACAATATAAATTAAAATTGATTGATAATATTAATTAAATTAGTGTATGATGAAAATAGGTTAAACGTCTAAATAATGTGTTTTAAAACAATTTATTTGAACGTTACCTAACTGTAAATATTATAGTATTAGGGCGATTGAAAATTTACTGCTGTAATATTATCCAAACAGTTAGATGTGTTTATCAGGAAAAAACATATACAATAAAAAAACTTTATCTGCTAGCTTTTATTCTGATTACTATCATTGCTCGCAACTAGATTGCTCGTAAGTTAACAGCAATAATACTAGTGTTTTTGTATTAACTATAATTGATTTAAAGAATGTGCCTTTTTTATTATTGCAAGTCAACAACTTTGGGTGACTTTTCGCACCGTTACATATAGTGCTTTTTTATTACATAGATTAAACCACTTGACCTACAAACAACAATAACATAAATAAGCGTTATTCTTTGTGTTTTGAGTCTAGCTTTTCAGCTTAAAATTATAAAATTGACTAATAAACTTTTATGGTTTTAACTTAAAAAAAATAATTAACTTAAATGTATTAACTTAAAAATCTACAGTCTGCATTTTTTTAAAATGATTTTATTATAAACTCATATATGGCCAATATTTCTAATATTAAATTAGAATGCTTAAGTTTATGATGTAAAATGTACGACAAGATTATTTTCTATATTATCTGAAACATTAGTGCCTATTATATTATAATATGGACCTCAAAAAATATATATTTAAGAAGACTTGAATATGATTCTTGCTTAATATTAATGAAGCATGAAGTTTTTTAAATAAAATTGCTGTAAAATTAAATGCGTTTACTGAGAAACATAACGCATTGTCCTTTTATACACATTAATTTCAATATTTTATCCTTGAACATGTTCGTGTGTGATCTCGCTCACGATTTGTGACGCATATTTGCTTAGCACTTTATTTTTTTTAGAAAAATAAATAATGAGTTATTTTTTTCAATATATTATTTAACAGC